>NW_022287723.1:0-88 GCF_004355925.1 Anarrhichthys ocellatus | reverse complement strand
TCTCTCTCTCTCTCTCTGTAGAGTTGGAACACACCTGTCTCTCTCTCTCTCTCTGTAGTTATAACACACCTGTCTCTCTCTCTCTGTA
>NW_022287722.1:0-2105 GCF_004355925.1 Anarrhichthys ocellatus | reverse complement strand
TTCTACTACTATAATACTGTACTTATTACCTGGTACCCTCAGTAGTTATGCTACTAAACCGAGGGTGTAAAATAATATGCCAGCTGGAGCAAAAGGTTGCTGAAGCTCACCTGTAGTATACGAGGAAGTAGCAGGAGTCCAGAGGGAGGTTTTTGGGGCGGGACCATGTCAGGGTGATGGCACCCAAGAAGTCAGGGGTCCACTGGAGGTTCTGGACTTTATAGGCCCGGCTGTCCACTAAAGAAAGAGGGGGATTCCTCAGTTTAGTTTCATCACACAGCCTGAAATAAACACCAAACAGCCACCAAGTGGCAGCATTGCACTGATTCTAACAATACTAGATGCTGCTTAAAGGAACTGAAGCTGTTATCTTAAAGACACCAGACTCTCAGAATACAGCAGCTGCTGGTCTACTGCTGGTCTACTGATGCCTCCATCGGTTAGTTATAAAGACATTCACCAAAGTCACACAATAAAGTCTGGTGTCTTTAAAGAGAGCAGAGATAACGGCTCCAGTTCCGTGAAAATATTCTAAATATGTTTCTCCAAACTCCACCTACAGTAGAAGTACGCTGAATGTAGAAGTACTTCATACAATCACACTTAAAAACCCTTTAAGTGCCTCAAAGTACTGAAGCAGTCATTGAGTTGATCCCAAAGTGAGCATCTTATGAAAGGCTAACATCCTCAAACCATCCACTCCTGCGTAACCTGAACCCGGTGGACCTACGGCTGCAGTTGTCCTCGTCGCTGTGGTCCGAGCAGTCCAGGAAGCCGTCGCAGCGCTCGCCGTCCAGCACGCAGGCTTCCCCGTCAGAGCAGCGAGTCCCGTTCACACAGAGCAGAGGCCCTCGAGTGGCTGCAGGGGGAGAGGGAGGATTACCCGCATCTCATTATGAACCACTGACACGACTGTACGTAGTGATGGAAAGTACAAGAATACCGTTTCATGTTTCCTGTGCAGCGCAACCAACGTTTTACGTTTATTCGAATTATAAATGTATCTAAGGATCTAAACTCTACAGCACGTTGTATTCCGCTCAAATCTGTGTGTGTGATGGTGTGTGTGTGTGTGTGTGTGTGAGATAGTGATAGTGTGTGTGTGTGTGTGTGTGTGTGATGGTGTGTGATAGTGTGTGTGTGTGTGTGATGGTGTCACGCTCTGCAGGGACTCACGGCAGTGGGCTTCATCGGACCCGTCCTGGCAGTTGGACTGGCCGTCACAGCGCTGCCAGTCGGGGATGCAGTGGGGGGGTCGGCGACACAGGAACTGACCCCGGAGGCAGCGCGTAGGGGAGGGCGGGGCCTGAGTGGGGGGCGGAGCCATTGTCGCAGAGCCGTTAGCTGCTGTTAGAGAAATATTAAGTTAAAATTTGTATTCCTTTTCTGTTCATTCTTGTTTTTCCCCTTTAATTGTTTAATTGTTTTATTGAGGTTGATATCGATGCACATAAGAATAACCCTCCACAGGTGATCAGGCAGAGGCGGTACCTGTGGGACATCCCAGCTCATCGCTGCCGTCGGGACAGTCGGCGTAGCCGTCACACACCCAGGTGTTGATGATGCAAGCTCCGGAGCCGCAGTGGAAGCGGTTGGGGGCACAGGTGGAGGGGCCGGGGGTCACGGCGTGAGGAGTGACTCCACCTGCCAGGGTGGAGGTTCAAAGTTTAAGGACCGAGGAGGGAAACTCATTCACGTTCTTTCTGTAGTATTTTATGCACATGAATAAATACTAATATAATTCATATTTTGGTTACCTCGACAGCATGTGATAAAGCCCACGGTGTTTACACGCTGTAGCAGATCAGCAGGTTTAATGTGTGACCTGTGATAACACACAGACCTCAGTGAGCGTACCTGTACACTGGGCCTCATCAGACCAGTCCCCACAGTCGTTCTCTCCATCACACTTCCACCACGTCGGAATGCAGCGTCCATTCTTGCACTCGTACTGGAAATACCTGGAGCAGCCGGGGACCTCAGTGGGAGCCGCTGCAGCGCACAGGAAGAGAATCAGATATACATGCACCTGTGTTTTATTTATAATGTGCATACAGTGTGTGTGTGTGTGTTCCTGTGCTTCTCTGAAGAACGCTTCCTGCTCA
>NW_022287721.1:0-2106 GCF_004355925.1 Anarrhichthys ocellatus | reverse complement strand
GTTGTTGGTTTACGTTGTTAGATTACGTTGTTAGGTTACGTTGTTGGGTTACATTGTTAGGTTTACGTTTCAGAAACGTCTTCATTTCATCTACCCTGTCGTTTGCAGAAATGTACAATGCCAACATTTTTTCTGTCAACTGGGATGAAATTAAGCCTAAATATATTTTTTTAACAGGACTGCCGTCGTCCACTTCCTGTCTCCGGTTGTACTGCTGGTCCGGTTAAAAGGCAGTCCACCTTCATGCACTTGATCTAGGTTCAAATCTAATAGCTTAAATTATTTCAAGGTTTGAGACTCACTGTAACACAAAGAGGTGTAAATGTTACAGATGCATAAAGATCATAAAGAGACATTTATCGGATCAATGATCTAATTGTTTCCTGTTTCTAGTGAAAATCCGCATAGAAATAAGACAATTGTAGTGAAGTAATCTGCCTCGTTCTGTCTGATAACACATTTGTTTGTACTGGAAACAGATTGATAGATATATGTTTAATGATGGACACAAATGACATGATAAGATGGAGATATATTGTAGTTTGAATGTTCCTGTGATACATAGCAACAGAACTTGGAGAAAGGAGATGAGCAACAAAGATGATGGAACATTAGATGTCTGATTATCTCTGAATCATCTCCAGCTCCTTCAGACATTCAAACAGGTCTGGTGTTGCATTCACTGACCATGGAGCGGGTGGTGATTTGCATCTTTACAGGTTTTGTTTTAAAGTTACAGAGAGAATATTTCAGTGAGATCATCATGTAGCTTCAGTTAAGTGTTGAAGAAGCAGATATGTAGCGGTGATGCTAACATAACCTGGAAAAGTCATTAGAGAGTTACGTTTCCTCTGATTGGTGGAGATGAATCCAGCTGTAATTATCTACAGTCTGTGAGAATATGGAGGCTTCAATATGCCTCCAGAGAATAAATACAACATGAGGTGAATAGATGATGAATGAACACGATAACCTCAGAGTAGCAACCACAGAGGTGAGTTTGGTGCGCAGGAAGTCTCTGCGAGTGATTTGATGGGAATCTTTCCAAAGCACGGTTTCTAGGAATGTCTCGGCTGTATTTCTTCATATCTGCCATATGGTTTGAATTCTTCATGCGGACGTCTGCTGAGGCTGAAGTTCAGTTTACAGATTATAGCTCTGTGCTGTCTGAGACCTCTGTGGAGGACTTGGTCCTGGTTCTGAGGTTCGTACGCTCGCTCCCCTTCACGGCTTAAAAACTTCTGTACTTCAGTTCAGCAGAACGTCCTGCTAACGTCCTCTTGAGGCTTCAGAGAACAGAAACAACATGCTGGTGATCTATCTCTTCTTGGAGCCTTTGAATGGAGCTACACATAGAGATAAATCTTCAGGGTTCATCCTCTGGGGAGCAGGGGATGCGATGAGAACAGTTATCCGCTTTAGATTCTTTGAATGTTATATCTAGAGGGTTGATATTTCGGCCAGATGTTAAGCTGGAAATCCAGAGTAGGGTAGTATTGCGATATTGTACAATGTTGTATCTATACACAATAAAAATACAATCTTTTGTTTCCTAATCTGTTTGAATGATATGTTTTTATGCAAATCACCACAATAGTTTACTTAGACAAAGTCAAAGGAAATAGTTGATGATAATAGATATTTTAGTTCACTAGCTATCGGCCTGTTAGGAATATTCTGCTTCACTGGTGTCACTAATTGTGTTATCAAAATCTCATATGCGTTCAAATTTGGTGCGTTCAAGGGTAAAGTCTGCAGGTTTGAACTTTGTAGACAGTTCATGTATCAAGTGTTTATGACAGTGTTGGTGAGTCTGTCTGCCCGTTGAGCTGCAATAAAAAACAACTAAAGTGAGATGAACCGAGTGAAAACGTTATCTTATCAGATAAAACAGATGTTGACAAAATGCATAATTTGCTGTTAAAATATAAGGTAATAAATCGCAATGTTTGATCTCGCAATAATATTACATCGTGTCTCTGGATAATATCTTACTGTTGTGTTTCTCTACTACAGAGCATCCAAAAGCATCCATCTATCTATGAGAAAATGACTCTACTTCTCTCTAGTGTCCACCAGGGGGCGACTCCTCTGGTTGTATAGAAG
>NW_022287720.1:0-2108 GCF_004355925.1 Anarrhichthys ocellatus | reverse complement strand
AACAGACTCCTTCAGAGCGGTGAAGACCTGAACACCATCTGCTATCTCTCTGTCTGCATCTTCCTCACTGAGCTCCACTGAGTGTTTCATCTCATAAATCATTATTTCTCTCTCTTGGATCATCTGCTGGATTTCAGTCTTTGTCCTCTCCAGCTCGGCCTTCGTTCCTTCGTATTCTTCCTTCAGTAGAACAACAACCTGTGTTTTGTGGTCTAAAGCTATCCAGAGCATGAAAACACACATCAGACCCAACAGGTAGAGCATCCAGGGCTTCAGTTTGGTTCCAGTGCAGACGTCACAGGGAACTTCTCCTGGTTTGGCAGCTTGTTGCTCTGAGCTGCTGCTGCTGGCTTTCTGTTGAGCTGACTGTCTGAACTGAGCAGCCATCTCAGAGATGAAAGTATTGACCCGCAGCTCAGGTCTATAGTTGAACACCTCTTTACAGTTTGGACACTGATAAGGGACATCAATATCCCAGTGTTGAGTGATGCAGGTTTTACAGAAGTTGTGTCCACATGGTATGGTGACTGGATCAGTGAACACATTCAGACAGATGGAGCACAGAAACTGATCTTCAGTCAGCAGACAGCTGGCAGCAGACATATCTACACTCTGAAGACAACAAGTGTGACAAAAACAAAACTGTTATTACATAACTTTTGATTGTTTGTTTAATAAAATCAAACTAGGATCAGTGGAATATAAGGAAAATCATCATTAATGCTGTTGGGGGAAAAACACCTCTGTTAAAAGTGCAGAGCAAGTCATTGCAAGTTTCCTCTCGACACAGTTGTCATTTTCATGCCCAGCGCCCACATTGTGTAAGTATTTGTGCCCATCTGTGCGCCTGGTGTGAGGAGAGGATTGGGGGACGGCGGAGGCAGAGGGTCCACCGGCCGAGGACCACATACCTGTCCCGTCTCTCCCTTCACAATATGTCATGGCAACATTAATTCAGCACCCGCCATCAATGGACAGCGACATATAGCCAACTATGAATATCAATATGTGAATGCTGCGGAGCTTTTTGTTTAGCGTGTGTATTCATTGTGTTTAAACACAGTGTTTCTGCACTGGTGCAGGTAAAGATCAGGGTCCTCTAATAGTATCAGTGTTAAACTGTTTGTACAATTAGATTCCAGTGGTGGCTGAGTAGGATTGTTTCTGACTTGTGTGACTTTAGCGTTCTGAACTCCAAAAGTCAAACTTTATTGAAAATAAAATAATAATCTAAATTTTTTTATTTATTTAACGAAATATTCTGCTTCAATTTATAGTTGTTTACTGCAGAAAATCGCTGGCTTCTCCAATGAGCTGAATCCACGATTTAAATAGCAGAGTGGTAGATGACACTATGATTGGTTTGAATCATGTTACGCCTAAAACACACCTATGATTAATTAAGAAACTAACTAACTTGCAACAGTTTTATTGTGATATATTGTGATTATTCTTGATCCCTATTTCGATCAACAGCGATGTATATGATTCATTCATAATAACCTGAAGGTACGGATGGGTACCTGTTCGGTACAAGACAATCGGTTCGGTATGCGTCAACCTTTCGGTGTGCAAACAGCTGAAAAGACACGAAATAATAGAAATTCTTGAGCTCGAGTTTCACCTACGAAGAAGACTACGTGGACTCAGGCCATAGATGTTTAGCTTGTTTCTTTGTTCTTGTAAATTCTCTGCTGGCTGAGACAAAGCAGTGAAGGTTCATTATAACGTTATCATGATGTGTTCACGTGTAATCTGTAAAATGTAGTTTTGGTGATAAACTAGAATAAATCCAGTAGTTTGAAGGAGATGTTTTCACGTTAATATAAAACAGATATTAGAGATGAATTATGAGCTGTGTAACTTCCTAACACGAGCTCTAAGCTCATTATTATATATCAGTATAAATAATAATGATGAGATGTGTTTCAATCAATAAAAATAAAATCTTTTATTTCCTTTTTTATGCACAAAATAATGACTATAACAGTCCAACATTTAGAATTTCTGATTGACTTCAGAGCGGTTGAAATTATTTTTTGGGATGGTAGCAAAAAAAAGAAATAGCCTGGAGCTAACCAGTCAGGCACGCTCACATGCACTAACAT
>NW_022287719.1:0-2109 GCF_004355925.1 Anarrhichthys ocellatus | reverse complement strand
TTACTTAAGTAAAAGTAATAACGTATGAGCATTAAAACAATACTTAAAGGACCAAAAGTAAAAGTACTCATGTAGAGTGGTACATTTTAGTACTGAATTTGAATTATTGATGCAGTAATGTGTTCATAACTTTCATGTTGCTGGTAAAAGGTGAAAGTCCTTTTGATTTCTTCATATATTGCTGGGTTGCTTTATCTATAATAAGACATCATAATGTATTAGTTAATTAAAATGTGTATTGCTAATCTAAATCTGTAAAGTAACTAAAGCAGTCTGATGAATGTAGTGAAGTAAAAAGTACAATATTGACCTTTGGGATGCAGTGGAGTAGAAGTCCAAGTAGAAAGTAGCATAGAAGGGAAACAGTTGAGTAAAGTACTGCAAAATTGTACTTTCCAAAGTAGTTAAGTGCTGTACTTGAGTAAATATACTTAGTTACATCCCCCCACTGACATTCAGCTGCTTCGAGTTACAAACGCACTCAGTGACAATAAAAGCTCTTGAAACACTTTAAATGTATTAATGCCGGTCAGACAGTTAGTATACAGCAGACGGACCAGCTGAGGAGCAGTCCCTCTGGTGTAATAGGACTGAGTCAGCAGGTTTTCTGTCAACAATACGATGTAGGGTAAGAGGTCCATTGTGTGCCTAATATTGGTTGGTAGAATAGCATTAGTATCTAAACTGGCTACTGATTCACTCGGACTTTGTTTTAATCTAAAAGTATGTGTTCAGAATACAGTTGGCTAAATTAGGTTATTTAGAGACAAACTTCAGTTTTATTTTGAAGGCAAGATTGTTGCAGTCCGGACACTTTCAGTTTCATTTCTGGAATAACTGCGTGTCACCGTGTCTGCAGAGGTAACGTTACTGTTAGAGCTGGTCACCATCCTCGACTATTTGGGGAGAAGGTAAGGCTGAAAACGCTAATATAGTAATATTATATTAAAGGGTTTCATATCTTGCCAAACTTTTACATAAATTAGTCAGTGAGATTTTCAACACTTTGTTGACTTTGGTGATTGTGACTGTATCAGGGTTGGGACGTAAGATAGTTAATATGAACTAGTTAAAATGAAGTTCCCTTCCGATTGAAGCCACCTGTGAAATTATTTACAATTTCAAAATGATTCTAAAAGAAAGTGGCAACCAGAGAAAAGCTGTCCTCGCAGATGCAGTCGGTAATAATTGGGGTGTGGCAAACTATTTCTTTCTGGTGTTTGTTCAAACTGTGGCCATGTTAGTCAGTCTGAGAGGAAACATTTGCACTTTATATTGTTCTGGGCCAGGGAAGCAAAAGAAAAAGCAGGACTTCCAGTGTTTTAGGTAAAACTCTCTTTTAAGTCTTAACTTTGATACAATGAGGAAGAATATTTTTAACCCTTGAAATACCATTTGACGTGTGTATTATGTTTTAGCATAATCCATCAATGACAACAGTAATAGACAATATTTTGTCATGTTGTTTCAATGTCATGTTACTTTGAATTCTTGAGTTCTTTAATGTTTTTGTTGAAAGTAGTTTTAAAATGATTTCATCAATGGTTTTATTTTAGTGATATTCATTTCTTGAAACCTTGAACATAGGGTGCTACCCACATACATCTAGTTTATCCAGGGGGATTAAAAGAAGTACATTTTTCTGGATATCCTGCATTTTAATGCAACTGTTTCTTTTTGTATTTAGACACCAAAGTGAGAGAAGATCAAAGGATCATTCACCGTACTTTACATACTTCAGCAGTCCGACTGTCCACTATGAACTCCATGCTAACCAGCAGCCAGCAGAAAACCATCTGCTCCCAGCTGGGTTCAGTCAAACTCCAGCTGCTGTACAAGGCCAGCATCCATGGCTTCACAGGCGCGGCCTTCCACCAGCGATGTGACACCCACTGTCCCACAGTGTCAGTGGGCTATAACGCTTCCGGCTATGTGTTTGGAGGCTACACCAAACAACCCTTCAGTCAGTCAGGGCTGTACGTGCATGATGACCAGGCCTTTCTTTTCACCTTCAATGGAGAAAAGCTCCTCCAATATCCGGTTACTACCCCCGCTAATGCAGTGAGAATGATAGTTAACTCTGGTCCATATTTTGGAGAAGCGTTGGCT
>NW_022287718.1:0-2109 GCF_004355925.1 Anarrhichthys ocellatus | reverse complement strand
TTTAAATATGTACTGGTATTAATCAATGCTGCATTCACGTGGATTCAAGATAGACAGCAAATCAGATCTTTCTGTCATGATGGAATAAGATATATTTCTTACGACTATTTGTTGGAATGCTGTTAAGCATTCCAACAAATAAAGGGCATATGTTTGACAGGTAGTTTTGTTGAAAATCACTGTTCACTCTAATCTCTCTTAGCCTCTAACACACAGGTGCTCCAATCACCAACATGCACCCAAGCACACAGGCGTTTATATGAGCTCATTAGTGATAGTTGATAAACACAGAGAGGCACTGAGACACACACTCCTCTCTCTCTCTCTCTCTCTCTCTCTCTCTCTCTCTCTCTCTCTCTCATACAGTCATTCAGGTCTTGGAGACTTTTAGAGGACTCCCCCCTCACCCCATTTTTAAATAAAAGCAGCACACACATGATTTAGAGATATACGTGATGCAGCTCAGCCAATCAAATATGGATATTCTGATAAGTTTCCTGATTCAAGTGACATTTACACACCGCGACACAAGAGGGAGAGACGAGGAAAGACATGGCAGAGCAGGATAATAGTTATGTAAGCTGTAAATGATAAAACATAGGACAATCTCCAGAATAGAAAGATTGCCAGCGAGATCTCTCACTCTCTCATATATATATATATATATATATATATATATTTTCATTCAGGTTCTTTGAGGATCCCCCCCCACACCCCATTTTAAAATAAAAGCCCCACAGAATGAATTCTAACTGAAATGCTTGTGATGAAGCCTGTCATTTAATAAACTCTGTTTGTGTGTCAAACATTAAGATTATGTCTCCTCTCCTCCACCCAGTCCCACTCTTTCAAAATAAAAGCCTCATGGATCAACTGTATTTAAACATTAAGCTCAAAATTAGGCTTTTTTGTTGAAATAATGAATGCTCTTACTAATACTGCGACAACTACTACTACTGCTAATATTTCTAGTACTACGACTACAACTTTTGCTGTTGCTACTATTACTACTGCTATTACTGATACCATCAATATTATTACTACCACTACTGCTATTACTACCACTACTACTATTACTTATACTACTACTGCTATTCATGCTACTACCAGTGCTAATGCTACTTCAGCTATTAGTACAACTGCTACTAGTACTACTACTACTGCTATTACTGCTACTTCAAATACTGCCATTACTATTATTACTACTTCTACTACTACTACTGTTATATTAAATACTACGACCACTACTACAGCTATTACTACTACTACTGATACTACTACGTCTACTACTTCTTCTAAAGTGTGATATACTAATACTTCTACTACTAATGATACTTCTACTACAACTTCTACTACTACTATTACAAATATCACTACTACTACTTATTCTAATGCTACTAATACTTCCACTACTAATAATACTTCTACTATAACTTCTAGTGCTACTATTACAAATATCATTACTGCTGACATTTTTTTAAGCCACAGAAACCATTCGAATATCAAAATGTTCAGTTCTTTCAGGAGAGGGGTGATATGACTTTTCATATTTGTAATCTTTACATTCTTTGAATTATTAAGCTTTTGCAATTTTCTTTTGAATGGGATCTCTATGGAGAAAATCTTCAAATCCTGTTAAACTTCTTCAACTTTCAAGGCCTTTTTCTTCCTCATACTTTCAGCTACAGACACCATATAGACATTTCAACTAGAAGGGTTTTCAGCAGTGCAGTTTAAATGCTTTCAGGCTTCAACATTTTTCAGACGGGTAGTCTCCCATTTCTTAATTTTCAGCAATTTTTTTACAATTAATTTCAACTTTCAGCATTCCAACGCATTTTCAGCAAGAAATGCATTTTCTAGTTAGTGACTATTGTTTTATTTAATAATTCACAGACTGTAGCGTTATATAACTAAACAATTTGCTTTCTCTTAATAATCTTTTGCAAACTTAAGCAACTATCTCCAGTGTGAGGGAGCTACGTAATATTCGGTTGCAAATTCCATTTAATCAAGAACAGATCCCGGTATTCTCTTCCGGGTTCACCTAATTTTACCGTACTGTCATGATATCCGCTGTGCTGTATGTCTGGTTTCATGTGAATGAAC
>NW_022287717.1:0-2109 GCF_004355925.1 Anarrhichthys ocellatus | reverse complement strand
TTACTTAAGTAAAAGTAATAACGTATGAGCATTAAAACAATACTTAAAGGACCAAAAGTAAAAGTACTCATGTAGAGTGGTACATTTTAGTACTGAATTTGAATTATTGATGCAGTAATGTGTTCATAACTTTCATGTTGCTGGTAAAAGGTGAAAGTCCTTTTGATTTCTTCATATATTGCTGGGTTGCTTTATCTATAATAAGACATCATAATGTATTAGTTAATTAAAATGTGTATTGCTAATCTAAATCTGTAAAGTAACTAAAGCAGTCTGATGAATGTAGTGAAGTAAAAAGTACAATATTGACCTTTGGGATGCAGTGGAGTAGAAGTCCAAGTAGAAAGTAGCATAGAAGGGAAACAGTTGAGTAAAGTACTGCAAAATTGTACTTTCCAAAGTAGTTAAGTGCTGTACTTGAGTAAATATACTTAGTTACATCCCCCCACTGACATTCAGCTGCTTCGAGTTACAAACGCACTCAGTGACAATAAAAGCTCTTGAAACACTTTAAATGTATTAATGCCGGTCAGACAGTTAGTATACAGCAGACGGACCAGCTGAGGAGCAGTCCCTCTGGTGTAATAGGACTGAGTCAGCAGGTTTTCTGTCAACAATACGATGTAGGGTAAGAGGTCCATTGTGTGCCTAATATTGGTTGGTAGAATAGCATTAGTATCTAAACTGGCTACTGATTCACTCGGACTTTGTTTTAATCTAAAAGTATGTGTTCAGAATACAGTTGGCTAAATTAGGTTATTTAGAGACAAACTTCAGTTTTATTTTGAAGGCAAGATTGTTGCAGTCCGGACACTTTCAGTTTCATTTCTGGAATAACTGCGTGTCACCGTGTCTGCAGAGGTAACGTTACTGTTAGAGCTGGTCACCATCCTCGACTATTTGGGGAGAAGGTAAGGCTGAAAACGCTAATATAGTAATATTATATTAAAGGGTTTCATATCTTGCCAAACTTTTACATAAATTAGTCAGTGAGATTTTCAACACTTTGTTGACTTTGGTGATTGTGACTGTATCAGGGTTGGGACGTAAGATAGTTAATATGAACTAGTTAAAATGAAGTTCCCTTCCGATTGAAGCCACCTGTGAAATTATTTACAATTTCAAAATGATTCTAAAAGAAAGTGGCAACCAGAGAAAAGCTGTCCTCGCAGATGCAGTCGGTAATAATTGGGGTGTGGCAAACTATTTCTTTCTGGTGTTTGTTCAAACTGTGGCCATGTTAGTCAGTCTGAGAGGAAACATTTGCACTTTATATTGTTCTGGGCCAGGGAAGCAAAAGAAAAAGCAGGACTTCCAGTGTTTTAGGTAAAACTCTCTTTTAAGTCTTAACTTTGATACAATGAGGAAGAATATTTTTAACCCTTGAAATACCATTTGACGTGTGTATTATGTTTTAGCATAATCCATCAATGACAACAGTAATAGACAATATTTTGTCATGTTGTTTCAATGTCATGTTACTTTGAATTCTTGAGTTCTTTAATGTTTTTGTTGAAAGTAGTTTTAAAATGATTTCATCAATGGTTTTATTTTAGTGATATTCATTTCTTGAAACCTTGAACATAGGGTGCTACCCACATACATCTAGTTTATCCAGGGGGATTAAAAGAAGTACATTTTTCTGGATATCCTGCATTTTAATGCAACTGTTTCTTTTTGTATTTAGACACCAAAGTGAGAGAAGATCAAAGGATCATTCACCGTACTTTACATACTTCAGCAGTCCGACTGTCCACTATGAACTCCATGCTAACCAGCAGCCAGCAGAAAACCATCTGCTCCCAGCTGGGTTCAGTCAAACTCCAGCTGCTGT
Source organism: Anarrhichthys ocellatus (assembly GCF_004355925.1). Classification (NCBI taxonomy): domain Eukaryota; kingdom Metazoa; phylum Chordata; class Actinopteri; order Perciformes; family Anarhichadidae; genus Anarrhichthys; species Anarrhichthys ocellatus. Next base: position 275 of record NW_022287717.1, on the reverse strand, counting down.
ACAAGGCCAGCATCCATGGCTTCACAGGCGCGGCCTTCCACCAGCGATGTGACACCCACTGTCCCACAGTGTCAGTGGGCTATAACGCTTCCGGCTATGTGTTTGGAGGCTACACCAAACAACCCTTCAGTCAGTCAGGGCTGTACGTGCATGATGACCAGGCCTTTCTTTTCACCTTCAATGGAGAAAAGCTCCTCCAATATCCGGTTACTACCCCCGCTAATGCAGTGAGAATGATAGTTAACTCTGGTCCATATTTTGGAGAAGCGTTGGCT
>NW_022287716.1:0-2103 GCF_004355925.1 Anarrhichthys ocellatus | reverse complement strand
ACCTCTGAGATGTAGTACAGTAAAAGTACAACATGTACCTCTGAGATGTAGTACAGTAAAAGTACAACATGTACCTCTGAGATATAGTACAGTAAAAAGTACAACATGTACCTCTGAGATATAGTACAGTAAAAAGTACAACATGTACCTCTGAGATGTAGTACAGTAAAAGTACAACATGTACCTCTGAGATGTAGTACAGTAAAAGTACAACATGTACCTCTGAGATCTCCTGCTCTTCTTCTTGTTTCCTTCACATCTCCAGTATACGTACTTATACAGATTACTGAATAATGATGATCTGTTGTTTCTGTTTGGTTATTTGTATTGCATAGTTCTGCAGTACCACTATGTATTCATGCTCTGCAGCTTTATGTTTCTCATTCCACTGCAGCGACTCTCAACAGCAGCCTTACACGTCTTTACATTGCACAGGTGTTCCAGGTATTGTGTCCACACCCTGAACCTGCAGAGACTTGTTCCGATGCTTCTCTTCTCTGAATTATGTCCTTCTAAGCAATCAAGTTCCTTTTTAGGACTTTTAACTTCTACCTCGACCAAACACAACGCAGGGTGTCAGCATGTTACCTGAGTCTACTCTTCACATATCAGGGGGGCGGAGTCTAGGCCAGGTGTGACCACGCCCCCCCTGTATATCAGCTCAAAGCGTCTTCCCATTCTGTCCTTGTAAGGACTGGACTGCAGCTTTAGATCCATCAACAGACAAACCTGCTGCTGCGGAGGGGCGTTAGATTCACTGAACTTCACTGAACCTCTACACTGAATCCACCTGAAGGATGTGTGTTCAAAGAATATATCATTATAAACCATGAAAATACTGTAAAGGAATCATTTAAAGAGTTTTACATGTGAATGTATTTATATGGACTGAACTGCAGCTGCACCACGTGACCCCTGCTGCACTTCTTCAGGTCTACACACATAGAAGAGACTCTGCAGGTTCTAGTTTCACTCACACAACAAACAAGAAGCTGATAAAATGATGCATCAGAGATACACAGTCGGAAGTATTAAGTACTTGTACAAGTACATTCTTTTCTACCTCTACTCCGACGTATATGTTGTACTTTCTACTCCACGATACGTTTATCTGACAGCTGAAGTTACTCGTGCTGAGCTGCTGTGAAATAAGAATGATTCCCTAATATTAGAACAATAACATCGTTTATATATGAATTAAACCAATCCCTCATAATAATTCTTGAACTTTAACGTGTTCCGGAGTATTGTACCGTAGTACACAAAGTCCAAATATAAGAAATAACCAAAGTGTGAATCTAAACGCCGTTTAAGGACATTACAGGATGCGGCTGCAGACTGAAGTCGCAGCACCTCAGCACGCTGCTTTTAAAGCCTGACCTCAGATCATCGCCCCGCAGTCGGGCAGAGCCCACATTGTCCACATTTCCCGGCTGGTCCAGGCCTGTTCCAGGAGGAGCGGCGGTCTGACTCCGATTAACATGCAACAACACAACAAAGACCAAACAAGGAGTGACCGCGGGAGCCCCTTCCCGGCTGGATGGGAGTCTGCTCCCGTCAGCGTGCAGAGACTTGAAACCTGCAGCACCGAGATGATGGGACACAGTCAGAGTTTCAGCTTTGTTTTGTGCTGATGCAGAGAAATTAAAAGCAGGTTTCAAGTCTCCACAAGCTGGTCTACGTGATAATGAGCTGAAGCTGAGGCTGCATGGGAGGAAGGAACAAGAAATGTAAAGCGCGTTTGTGAAATGAGCGACAAAGCTCTGAAAATCTAGAGATTCTGTTTATTACAGAGAAAGACGAGGACGACTGGTGAAGGCTTACTTAAAGTTGAGATCTATTATCAATTATCAAGAATAAAAAGACAAGAAACATGTAAAAAATGTTCATATATATTATATATAAAAATCTACATATATATATATATATATACACACATTTACAGATATAGATTATTATTAAATATAATCAACTAATATATGATTATCTTTTATTACAGATTAAACTACCAGCTGGATATAAATAAATTAAAATGAGCTTCACCTTCAGCAGCTGCAACATTGAAGTGATGAACACATTAATGCATCAATAATTAATAAGACA
>NW_022287715.1:0-2110 GCF_004355925.1 Anarrhichthys ocellatus | reverse complement strand
TGTGTGTGTGTGTGTGTGTGTGTGTGTGTGTGTGTGTGTGTGTGTGTACACTCTTGTCTGAGTCATCCTTGTGTTATTGCAGCAAAGTGTTGAATCAATTCGTAAAGTAATCAGTTAGTTGATTAGTGATTACAAATAGTCACTGGCTTCTCAAATGTTCTAAATGTTATTGTCATAATAAATTGAATATCTTTGGGATATTGCCAGAAAAAACAAGCTAATTATAGTTGACACCTAAGGCTCTTAGATTTATTTTTATTATTATATTTTGCAATATTTTGTATAAGGGATTAATAAATGAATTAAAACAATAACAAAGAGATTAATTGATGACTGCTAGTAACAATTATTTTCATTATTATTTCATTTATTGATTATTTTCCCAGATTGTTGAATATCCATTCTGTCCATAAAAGTAGATTTAGTTTATTTGTATAACTAAACTAAATAATTAATGGACTTATCGATCATTTCTATTTATTATTTTTTGACTTAAGATAATCAGTGCTTACTGTATATGAATGCCCACCAGAGGGCAGCATACTTATTGAAATAAACAGGACAGGTGGTGTTTTACACGAACTATCCTTGCAAATATTAGGTTGTAGAATATAAGCTGTGCTTTATAATAAACCACTCCAAGGTGTGAAGAGAAAGAAAGAGGTAGCAGGCTGGTCTGTCCATGTGTAGTGGTTGAACGAGACAACGCCACGTCATACTGTATCATTGTCTTAACTCATATTGATCGGGGGGGGGGGGGACTTTGTGCCTTCTCATGGCAATTACTTTAATAAGTGTGGTATAATACATGAATCTGACCTCTCATTACTGGCTCAGGGGGCCAGTCTCATTAGCGGAGTATCGATCAAAGACATGCAAAGCAAAGACTGAGGGCAGGCCAGCTGTTGGCTTTGTTCTGAAGATCACTTTCATGTCAACTGGGCATGAAACTGATTAATTCTTCCTCTTGATTAGGCAGATTCAATAGGACACACTGTATTCACTCAGACCTGTGCCTGTTGTGATAATGTGTGTGTCTACGAGTTTGCCAACACCGTTATTACCGGAGAAATTACCTTTTGATCTGAACAAAAACAAAATCATTTAGACCTATGCCTGTTTTTATTATGAGGGTGTCTATGTGTTCGCTTTTACACAAGAGATTACCTTTTGATTTCAACAAATCCAGTTTCTTCCTGTGAAGATGTGTTATATGACTAGTGAGGTGATTCATAGCTGTTACGGAAATGGTTTGAAGTGTAACAAGGATTTAGTGGCCTTGGCCTTCGTCTCTATTGGTTTAATGGCCCACAGTGTCACGTGGGCCTTATGAAAGCAAAGCTGGAACGTGGATTATTTAGCCATTATGACGCCTCAAAGGCGATTTGGCCTCAATGTCACGTAATAAGGCTTTACCCGCAACATGGAATACACTATATTTGAGTGTTTCAGCCTGCAATTAACATACAGGGGAGGATTGTAACAACATTAACTTAAACCAGGAAGCACATGTTCTGTTACTCGAGTTAATAGAGCAATATCTCTTGATGTAAACATTGATTTGTCTTTCAGCACGATGAGCTCTTCCTGACTTAACACACTTAGAATTGATCGTCCTTGGTGGGTCACTTTTGGATGGTGGGCTTTGGAAAAAAAAACAACAAAAAAATGGCTTCGATGGTCGATTTTCGGGTTGTGTGTAATAGCTCCTAATCAAAACACAGAGGCCTTATTTGAGTTGTGTCAGACATTGTTTACACGTTGAACAGGCTCGTAGAGGAGGATCAATTTGAAATCTCGTGTCTCCTCTCGTCTTTGTGTTTGGAGTGTGCGCGCTGATAACATCTCCGTTGCCTCATAACCTAATATGGGGGTACCCTCAGTCTGAGGCAGTTATCTCCGAGTCTCTGTCCTTCTCCCTCACTCTCGTCTCTCTTTCTCCCGTCTCTTTCCTTTCCATCTCTCCTCTGTAGGCTTGCTCTGCTGATGTAGAGATCTCTCTCTCTCTCTCTCTCTCTCTCACTCCCTCTCTTCCTCTGGCTTCTCTTTAGCCCAAGACTCCACTCTCACTTTTAAGTGTACACAGACTAAGAGGGATCGGAGCTTATTG
>NW_022287714.1:0-2111 GCF_004355925.1 Anarrhichthys ocellatus | reverse complement strand
CACACACACACACACACACACACACACACACACACACACACACACACTGAGTCATAGCTTTCACAGCCAGGTGGTGATCGGATCTGTTGTCCTCAGAACGTTCACAGACAGGGAGGACGGGCAGGAGTCACACGTTTGTCTCCTGCGTGACAAGCATGCTAATGTTAGCTTAGCATCACACACAGCACCGTTACATCATTTGACCAACGGAACCGTTTTTCTCTCCAGGATCAGTGTTTAACCACGTGGTGAAGTGAAACTAACTTGTTACGTTATTGAAGTGACGGATGTGAATCAAAACGAGTCAACGTTGACGTGAACAGAGGTCTCCCGAGTCAGAGTCCACGTCCAGCTCCTTCCTACGCCGACTCGATAAGTTTCCCTCGTGACATCACTGAACTTTAAGGATGTGTGTCTTTAAGAGAGCGAAACGACGAGTTCAGACGAGGCCAACGAGCCTCTACATGAACGCTAACGTGACAGAAGCTGATGGAAACGCACACTCACATCCAACAGATGGTCAGCCGGCCACAGCCCACTGCTGATGAAAACAAATGGGAGTCATGGGGAGGAGGCGGGGCTAAGGATCCTCACAGCTGATTGGATGAGAGGGCAGACGACTGGGCCGCTAATCAAGGAGTTTGTTTTTATTTCAGAGAAAGAAAGAAAAAGGCTCGCCATGTGATTCATTTCTTTTGTGTTTCATTTGCTGCTGTGTGCACACACACACACACACACACACACACACACACACACACACACCCACAAAGCAGTGTGTTCTTTTAACCTGCTGAGTTGTGTAGTGTGTGAGCAGTAACTAATGTGTCTATAATCCACATAGAGGAACAGTTTGATGAGCAGTCATGACACACACACACACACACACACACACACACACACACACACACACCTGTGTTCACTTCAGGTGCATCCGTTAACCTCGATACCACAGCTGTGTCTCATTTTCAAAGAGAAACTGTTCACACCAGGAGACAACCTCCGGTTCTTCACGTGTTAAAGCTGCATTCTCTCTAGTGTCTAGTCTAGTGTCTCAGGTTTTGGGACAAAATTGTTTTTATTTAGACGGGCATTTGATGTCCGTATTAATAAACTGAGATAATAGATAATGGAAACTCTAATGGTTTTACATTATTACTTTGAGTCCCAATCAATTCAAAGAATGACTTAGGAACATCATCTTCAAACTTAACATGTTTTCTCTTAAATGGGTAAAAGAAACAACTCCTTTGTGTTGCAGTGACAACATATATGTGTACACATATACAGTATGTATATGTGTACACATATACATACTGTATATGCTTACTATTGACTGACCTGTGGATCAGAGAAGACTTCCTGGATGCTGTTGATTGGTCCGACAGGAACACCGGAGCCCTCAAACCTCCTCAGCCAATCAGCTGTCTTCTCCTGCAGAAACCTGAGAGAGAAGTAAACTATCATCAAAACAAAATAAATAACATAATAATAGTGCTGGGCAAGTTAACGCGTTATTATCGCGTTACTAATTAACGACGACATTTATTTTATCGTGCGTTAACTCAGTTTGTTTAGTCATTATTAAGCGGACATTTTTTGTCTGTCTGTGTGTGTGTGTGTACCTCTGTGACAGTGTGTGTGTGTGTGTGTGTACCTCTGTGACAGTGTGTGTGTGTGTGTGTACCTCTGTGACAGTGTGTGTGTGTGTGTACCTCTGTGACAGTGTGTGCAGCAGTTCTTTACGGTGTTGGACTCTCAGCGTGTTGGTTTTGTACTCTGGTTTGTTTGTGAGCTCCTTCAGCTGCAGAACCTGTAAACACACAAGTTAATACAGATTATTAATACAGATTATTATCATGAAAGATCAAATACACTTATGGATTTTCTGTACATTGTATCTTTAAAAGAACTTCATGTATCGCTGTACATATATATTTACATACCTGCGAGCATGTGTACCTGTGTACACGTGTACATGTGTACCTGTGTGCATGTGTACCTGTGTACCTTCGTACCTCTGTACATTTGTACCTGTGTACCTGTGTACATGTGTACCTGTGTACCTGTGTACATGTGTACATGTGTACATGTGTGCATGTGTACCTGTGTGC
>NW_022287713.1:0-2111 GCF_004355925.1 Anarrhichthys ocellatus | reverse complement strand
ACACACACACACACACACACACACACACACACACACACACACACCTATACACAAAGGCTGTGGTGTAATGACAGAGCCATTGTCGTGCTGCTCTGACAGACAGCGTCAGTGAAACACAAGGAATTTAAACATACAGTATGCGTCTGTATATTTGTGCGCCTGAGTGCATCTCCTGTGTAATTTTCTGTTACATTTACACAAAAGGCTTCTCAGACTCCCGGGGAGGTGACCCGTAACAACAGGCTGCACACATGGGAAGGTTTTTTGCTAATTTGACTTTAGAAAAACAGAAAGCACCACAAGCTGCCGTTTAAAAGACAACATCGATGGTAGCACATTGTTGAGCCAGGTTTCCCCTCTTATTTTGGCGGCGGGTGATGTTTTCATTTTGTTTTGGTTCCATGTCCAGCCTCGTTTTATTTTCCAGTTTGCATACTCGTGCAGGTTGGAGCACAAAGAACCATTTTCTGGATATAGGAATCACTACTTGCCTTAAAGTTTGAGGATTTTTCTTTCTGATCAACTCTGTTGTGCAGGGATGGCAGGTTTCTGCCTAATGGATTTGGAGGAAAACACTTGTGTAGTGGTTGTATAGCGTCTTTGTCAGTGGGGTCCTCGAGCCCTGGCTAAAGATGCCTTCTCATTAAGTCGGGGGGGTGCTGGGCCTTATTGTTGTGCTAATCAGCCACAGATGTGGACACCCCGACTCCAGAAAATCATCCAAGCAGTCTTGACAGCAGACGCCTCACAGGAGGGAGAGGGGGGTTGAAATCCTGGGGGGACTGTTATAATTGTTTTTGACAGGGATCCAATACAAATATGTACATGCGTGAAAATGAATCAAGCTTGAGCTGTCAACCTCTGAACTGAGATATTTATGATGGTGGTGTGGAGGGAAGAGACGGGTTTCTTTTGTCAGGGAAGGAGAGAAGCATAAACGGGGGGTGGGGGGAGATTGGCGACCACTGAAGTGCTCTTGAACAATGCATTTTCACACAATTTCCGATCATTTGTGTCTAACAAACACAATGCTGTCTATTCCTACACTGGCCATCCGTGTATGGGGGAGCCCTCAGCCCCCTTGTGGTTTTAAAATTGTCTTTGGATGCAGTCTGGCTGTGCTCTGTTTAATTGTTCTGTGTCTTTATTGTCCCAGGCTGAATATTCTGCATATAATATAAATCCTTCCCCATTGGACAAAAAACCCACTAACATTACAACCATAACTTTTGTCTTCAGTGGGTAAGGTTACAATTGGCATTCATTCCCTTTGACAAACGACTCTGCAGTAGTCAACACTATCTATCGGCTCCAGCTCCAATTGGCAGTGATGGAAAAATGAACACATTTTTGCCCTTTTTCCAGTGCGATGTTATGGCCTTTCCTCCCTGTCGGCAACTTCTGTGACTCGTTGTCATCTCAGCCACGAATTTTGTCCGTCTCTGTCCGGTTAACTCTCGAACATCATTCCACATTAGTCGGCACCAAGTTTGAAAGAGAGACTGAACAGATATATAAAATAAGAAACCACCACGTAACATTTTCACTGGCCTTCACGCTGCTTTCTACCGCTTACTAAAACCCTGTTTTCCTGCACACTCGTGGCGTCAAACGTGACACTACAGTAATAGAGCGGCATACAGTAGTCAATAGTATGTTTGAGCATGAAGGCGGCTGCATTTATGTATGCACATGCATGTGTACAGTACTCTCCCAGCCCCTACCCCTCAAAACTATGTCTCCCTTAAAGCTACTGTGTAATTCGAGCAGCGCTTATAAGACAGAGGTGAGCCTGATGGAGGCGCTGATACTCTCCCAGGTGTTCCCTCACTCTTGTGTTGTTTTTTTACCCTCGACTGAGCAGCAGAACCCAAACATCCACAGAAACCTCTCCAGGTTTTACCACCACCGCTGTTTGTCCTCTTCATTCACACATTTAGAGAAAGGTGTATTTCCTCCTCTGTCACCAACTCTCTGTGTCCGTCTATCACCGAGTGGGTGTCTTCAAAGAATTACACGGTAGTGATAGTGAGGTATGGACACATGGACACACACACACTCACTCACACACACACACACACACACACACACACACACACACACACACACAC
>NW_022287712.1:0-2111 GCF_004355925.1 Anarrhichthys ocellatus | reverse complement strand
ACACACACACACACACACACACACACACACACACACACACACACCTATACACAAAGGCTGTGGTGTAATGACAGAGCCATTGTCGTGCTGCTCTGACAGACAGCGTCAGTGAAACACAAGGAATTTAAACATACAGTATGCGTCTGTATATTTGTGCGCCTGAGTGCATCTCCTGTGTAATTTTCTGTTACATTTACACAAAAGGCTTCTCAGACTCCCGGGGAGGTGACCCGTAACAACAGGCTGCACACATGGGAAGGTTTTTTGCTAATTTGACTTTAGAAAAACAGAAAGCACCACAAGCTGCCGTTTAAAAGACAACATCGATGGTAGCACATTGTTGAGCCAGGTTTCCCCTCTTATTTTGGCGGCGGGTGATGTTTTCATTTTGTTTTGGTTCCATGTCCAGCCTCGTTTTATTTTCCAGTTTGCATACTCGTGCAGGTTGGAGCACAAAGAACCATTTTCTGGATATAGGAATCACTACTTGCCTTAAAGTTTGAGGATTTTTCTTTCTGATCAACTCTGTTGTGCAGGGATGGCAGGTTTCTGCCTAATGGATTTGGAGGAAAACACTTGTGTAGTGGTTGTATAGCGTCTTTGTCAGTGGGGTCCTCGAGCCCTGGCTAAAGATGCCTTCTCATTAAGTCGGGGGGGTGCTGGGCCTTATTGTTGTGCTAATCAGCCACAGATGTGGACACCCCGACTCCAGAAAATCATCCAAGCAGTCTTGACAGCAGACGCCTCACAGGAGGGAGAGGGGGGTTGAAATCCTGGGGGGACTGTTATAATTGTTTTTGACAGGGATCCAATACAAATATGTACATGCGTGAAAATGAATCAAGCTTGAGCTGTCAACCTCTGAACTGAGATATTTATGATGGTGGTGTGGAGGGAAGAGACGGGTTTCTTTTGTCAGGGAAGGAGAGAAGCATAAACGGGGGGTGGGGGGAGATTGGCGACCACTGAAGTGCTCTTGAACAATGCATTTTCACACAATTTCCGATCATTTGTGTCTAACAAACACAATGCTGTCTATTCCTACACTGGCCATCCGTGTATGGGGGAGCCCTCAGCCCCCTTGTGGTTTTAAAATTGTCTTTGGATGCAGTCTGGCTGTGCTCTGTTTAATTGTTCTGTGTCTTTATTGTCCCAGGCTGAATATTCTGCATATAATATAAATCCTTCCCCATTGGACAAAAAACCCACTAACATTACAACCATAACTTTTGTCTTCAGTGGGTAAGGTTACAATTGGCATTCATTCCCTTTGACAAACGACTCTGCAGTAGTCAACACTATCTATCGGCTCCAGCTCCAATTGGCAGTGATGGAAAAATGAACACATTTTTGCCCTTTTTCCAGTGCGATGTTATGGCCTTTCCTCCCTGTCGGCAACTTCTGTGACTCGTTGTCATCTCAGCCACGAATTTTGTCCGTCTCTGTCCGGTTAACTCTCGAACATCATTCCACATTAGTCGGCACCAAGTTTGAAAGAGAGACTGAACAGATATATAAAATAAGAAACCACCACGTAACATTTTCACTGGCCTTCACGCTGCTTTCTACCGCTTACTAAAACCCTGTTTTCCTGCACACTCGTGGCGTCAAACGTGACACTACAGTAATAGAGCGGCATACAGTAGTCAATAGTATGTTTGAGCATGAAGGCGGCTGCATTTATGTATGCACATGCATGTGTACAGTACTCTCCCAGCCCCTACCCCTCAAAACTATGTCTCCCTTAAAGCTACTGTGTAATTCGAGCAGCGCTTATAAGACAGAGGTGAGCCTGATGGAGGCGCTGATACTCTCCCAGGTGTTCCCTCACTCTTGTGTTGTTTTTTTACCCTCGACTGAGCAGCAGAACCCAAACATCCACAGAAACCTCTCCAGGTTTTACCACCACCGCTGTTTGTCCTCTTCATTCACACATTTAGAGAAAGGTGTATTTCCTCCTCTGTCACCAACTCTCTGTGTCCGTCTATCACCGAGTGGGTGTCTTCAAAGAATTACACGGTAGTGATAGTGAGGTATGGACACATGGACACACACACACTCACTCACACACACACACACACACACACACACACACACACACACACACACAC
>NW_022287711.1:0-2111 GCF_004355925.1 Anarrhichthys ocellatus | reverse complement strand
GGAATAGTCACCGGATCCTTCAGTAGATCCAGACAGATGCAACAAGAACAGACTTCCTTGTCTAATTTAATTCTTTTCGGACCCATATCGACTGGTCACAGTGACTTGACAGAGTTTCTCTAGACTGGCTTAACTCAAACTCCCTGCCTTTTGTTCCTGTTCATTTGCTGCTCTTCACTGAATGGGGCTCCTCCTGTCCTATCAGATGTTCGTTAGACCCATATTCACTCTTGCATATCAGTGAGGGGGAGGGAACAAGACGACAAGCTCCTGCATTCCAATAGGAGGGATTTTCTCTTAAAATGGACAGTAAATGTTTCCCTGTCTTTTTTAACATGCAGTGAAGATTCGAACAAAAATGAAATTGTGTATCTACTCTTGGAGTTCTTTCACAAGTAGCTGTGTCCACAGGGAATAGTCACCGGATCCTTCAGGAGATCAGATGCAACAAGAGAAGGTCTCCTGGTCCACAAGAACTCCTTTCTGAGCCGTTTTCTCCTCGTGGCAGAGACTGTGTGAGCTGGCTGTGTTTCACTGCAGGAAGAAGAGGGAGGAGTTAACAAGCTTTCATTTGATTGGACATCACCAAAGTGGGGAGGGGGGCAGTAATGAAGTTACACCATTGGTCGGTCGAGTTGGAGCTCCCTCCTCATTGGCTGTTGCTATTTCCGAATGAAAAGTAAAATACAAAAACATCAAAATATACTTAGAATACCAAAAGTAAAAGTACTCACTATGCAGAATGGCAGATTTCAATGTCATAAATATAAGTATTGATGCATTTATGTATTAATCACTTAAATGTTGCACCTGTTAACGTGGAGCTAATTACATTATATGCTGCCAGGTAGATTAACCTATAATAATATATATCATAATTTATCAGGGGAATTATATTCTGTCTCCATAATCTAAATCTACAAAGATGTCAAATAAATGTTGAGTACAAAGAATAATACTTGCCTCTGGAATAAAGTTGAGTAGAAGGTGTTAGCATGATATAGAAATACTCCAATAAAGCACAAGTACCTCGATATTTGAGGTAGTACTTGTGTACATGTACTTACTGCTAATGTCTTATTACATCTGCACTGGACGCAATTTCTCTGCATCACTTTAGCAACTTGAAATTTCAGATTTTAAGATAAAAACTGCAGCAGGAAACGCAAAGAGCCCGAGAGGTCAACAACAACAACAGCACCACTGTGGATTCATTAGCATATGTTTCAGCCCACTAGCCCAACGTACAAGCACAATAATGAACATAAAGTGAGATATGAGGACAAGAACCGACCAGCTGCACCAAGGATGACATAATAAAGAGCAGAGGTGTTTACCAACGGCTCGTGTAACGTTAACGTAGCAACTAAGCTAGCTCGTTAGCTTGAAGTCGCGTCTTTGAAACGGTTGTTTATTTAAAAGTCTCCATTTGAGAACTTACCGGTCAAACTCGCTCCTTTAACGGGGTTAAAATTGTACCGAACAGCAGGTTTCAGCTTCAACGCAGCAGACGAGTCATCTGTTTCCTCTTCTGTGAACTCGCACTGGAAGTTGGTAGCAGGAATATGAAGAGGGGGAAAAGAATACCCGAACGCAAAGGATTCTGGGTTGTGAAGTCTATGGATGGTCCAACGGCTTCTGGGTCCCCCTGGTGGTGATGTTGGAGCTCATCAGCTTTTGACAGGATGTTATTCATTTATTTATGTATTTATTCCTTTAATTTATTTATTCGGCACATACTGTACATGTTGGCATCAATATGTTTTTAAAAATAGAAAAATAAAACACAAAACACCACAAAGGCATGACTGAATAATAGTGGTTGAAGGTTTAATATTGAGATATATTCTGAATTTTGAGTTTGGCACCTTTGAGTATAATTCCAAACTTTTGCTAACAGTTAATTTTTGTCTTTTTTTAAATTGTTTGATTTCATTCATTTTCCAGGAACAGTGACCACTTTAATGTAAATTAGTTAACTACTAAGCTAATTCTCATATGTAGTCCCTAAGCAGGTAGAGACACATTAGCGGCCTCATGTTATGAATACAATGTTGCAACAAGCACTCTAAAAACTTTTTAATGTAAGTTTTAGGAGGAAAACTGACTCA
>NW_022287710.1:1245-2112 GCF_004355925.1 Anarrhichthys ocellatus | reverse complement strand
CAACATTGATGTTTTTCTCACGTAACTTTCTTACTTCAGTAATGACACTTCTGCAGTTATTTTACAAAACGATATTTTCCTAAACCTAACTAAGTAGTTTAGTTGTCTCAACCTAACTAAGTAGTTTAGTTGTCTCAACCTAACTAAGTAGTTTAGTTGTCTCAACCTAAGTAGTTTAGTTGTCTAAACCTAAGTAGTTTAGTTGTCTCAACCTAACTAAGTAGTTTAGTTGTCTCAACCTAACTAAGTAGTGTAGTTGTCTCAACCTAACTAAGTAGTTTAGTTGTCTCAACCTAACTAAGTAGTTTAGTTGTCTCAACCTAACTAAGTTTCCTGTGACGACTGAAGTTTATTTTGAAAAGACTATATTCATGTAACGACCATGAATTGTCACATGTTGCTGGATTTCATAGGAAAATGCACAAAAACTGAGGAGTAACTTTTCGTAGGATATAGTACGAACCGTTGTATGAGGATACGTTATTTGGATAACGTGATGATCAGTTCCCACTTTTTCTTGATAGGAGTCTGAGAACTGAAGATACACAGAATAATGACATATTATGGACCGCTGATACTACTAGAGCTCCAATCTTCATCTCTGAGCTTTTTATCCTCCACTGTTGCCTCCACATCGCTCATCCTTTCTTTGTCTTCCTCTTTGCAGACCTCAGGCCTCTTCCCGACGTGGCGATGACCGGTAACTGCACCCACGAGTGCACCGAGTTTGGCCACTCCGACTCCTGCTGGATGCCCGGCGAGCCTTCCCCCACCCACAAGGTGTCCATGAAAGCCCCCATGCTCTCCACCTTTGTGCCTTACCAGGAGATGGACGGGCAGGAGCAGCTGATGGCCAACGGCAGCCCC
>NW_022287710.1:0-1235 GCF_004355925.1 Anarrhichthys ocellatus | reverse complement strand
CCCCCCCCCCCCCCCCGTGCCTATTCGTCGCTTTGCTGCGGCGCCGACTCCCCTTCTTCCTTTTTTATGACTGCATCCACCGTACAAAGCTTTAGACCATCTGCCCACACTCACCCACCACGCCCCCCCCCTCTTAGAAACCAATCACATGTAAGATAAAATGAAGTCAAATCAATGGAAGATAAAAACACGCGGCTCCTGCTGCTGCGGAAGGAATGTAAACTACACCACTTTGTTGTGATAATTTAATGGGAAACTATTTAGCTACTCACGTATTTGAGTTGGATTTTTGTGCTTTAGGCTTTTGTTGCTGTGTTGGAACAGAAAAAGATAAAAAAAAAAAAAAACACCTTCGGGGGAGAACTATTTGTAAATCCTACTTAAGTATACTGTGTAACGCTATCTATCCTGAATATTTTTTGGATTTCCGTTTTTATTTCTCTCTGTCGACTCCGGGAAGAACACTTTTGAGCCGAGTTGCATCAAATCAACCGGGTTCGTTGCTATCAGGAGCAGCTTGTCGTGAGACGTGAAGTGCGGCTGTTTTCCAAACCTCCGGAGCTGAGAACTCTTCAGGTCTGTTCTTCTTCTTTTCTTTAGCCGTGAAGAGGTCTCTCTTGTTCTGTTGTTCTGTCAGTGTACAGAGCTGTAAATACTCCAGACAGTGACAGAGGAAGCTGCTGTGGCCGACCGTGTGGATCCGTCTTCATGGAACATGTTGATGGACTGAAAACCTCCGCATGTACAGAGAAGCGGCGCCGCGGCGTTCACATCACACTGCAGGAACCTGGACTCTTGAGCATCACCGACGGTGCCGAGTTTTGTTATTATTTTTGTTTCTCTCCTCTACAACGGTTCGATGTGGGTTCACGAGGGGACAAAAACCATTTGAGCTGCACCGATATCGATTCATTCAGAAGGGTTCAGTCAGTGGATCGGCCAGCGCTGAGTGTCCAAGTAGCGATTACACTGTCAATACTCTTGTCAGTAGTTTACCATAAAATATACTTAACATGAAAGTGTGTGACAGTGAAATTTATCCTCACAGAAAACTATCCAAAAAGAGTCTCATGAAAACATATTCACTTTGGTTTTCCCTTTAAAAAATGATCATTTAACGATATTACGATTACAATTTCATTCGAGAGCTGAAACTATGCGTCTACTAACAAAACAAAACAAACAGTTTAAGTCCTTAAATCAAGCAGAAGTGTCAAACACTCTTTGGTTCCAGC
>NW_022287709.1:0-2113 GCF_004355925.1 Anarrhichthys ocellatus | reverse complement strand
AGTTTCACCTCCAGTGTTCCTGCACAGCGACTGTCTCCTCCCACCAACCTGACAGGTTCTGAACAGAAACAAGAGAGTCATCAGTAAAAGAACAAAGTGAGTTTCAGTAGAACAGAAATTAACCAGATCAAAGCTGCAGCTCCTCTTCTACCTGAGCAGGTGAGTCCAACAGCTTTGCCAGGTGAGCAGGTGTTTCTATCTGAGCTTGAGCTTCTACAGTCCAGGAGAGCAGACTCATTGCCTCCACACTGGAACTCTTTGGTCCACATTGGAGCCTCCACTTCTCCATAGAGCACCCCCTGGAGGACTGAAGGAGCCCCACAGCCAAGCTCCCTACAGACCATCTCTGCATCCTGCTGGTCAAAGTCATCTTCACACACTGAGGACCACCACTGGTTAGACTGGTTAGACTTCACCTCCAGTCTGCCTGAGCACACACTAGTCCCATTCACCAGCCTGACGGAGTCTGGAGAGATGATAGAAGATGAAAGAGAGAGAGATAAAAGACACCAGACACTAAATAACAAGATGTCATGAAACAACAATTCAGAAACACAATTAAATAATACAATAAGTCAATCATATTTATAATAATAATAATAATCAGTAACCAGCTAGCTAAGTTAGCTCAAAACACAAATATCAAAAGATCATGAACTTAACATATTTAGTCAGACTGGGAGGAGAATTCTTTTAATGTTTACTGAAATTCAAACAGCGTCCGTCTCGTCTGCAATGTGAGCGTGGTCTTACCAGAGTAAGGCACTTTGGAGCTGCATTACAAAACGGTGCACAGAAGCTAAGAGATGCATTAGTGCTACTGGGTTCATCATGTTGTGCTAACATAGAGAACTTTCCTCTACTTCCTCTATTATCATATAGAATTCACCAGCAAGCGTTGTGGTGGAAGATGTTAAACATGAAAGAAGGGAGGGGTGTTGCCTTGAAGATTGTGAGTTCTGTTGGGACCAGGACTCTACAGAGAATGGTATTCTGGACTCACTTTGGAGGAGAGGGGCTTTGAACACAGAGACCTACTGCTGCACACTGATGTAAGATGGCTGAGCAGAGGAACATTGTTGTTGAGATTCAGTGAGACTTTCTGAATCTTTCTTTACATGCAGAAGATGTACAGATAGAGGACTACCAGTGGCTTTTGGATTCAGTGTTTCTGACAGATCTCCCTTTACTGTTCAACCAAGCTGATTTAGAGCTGCAGGATTATGATGAACATGTCTTCAACAGGATCAGTTAAGGAAACACGTTTAAAAGATACAACTGCTGTCAAGTAGGCCTTAACGCTGTGAACTTTCCTCACACGCAGACAGAAGTGAAACATCAGGACAAAGACATTGTGCAGCTTGACATCTATGAGGAGCAACATCAGAACATCAGAAGTGCTTTACTGAGAGCTAAATAGTATCAGTGTTCCACCCGGACAGCTTTGCTGCTGAGAAACAGATTCTCTCACTGCAGATTTACATTGAGATCAAATCAAGGGAAACACCTGGCATGAATGAAGACTTATGGGACGTGCTGATGGAACACAAGTATCCACACCTCAGAAGATGTGCCTTGAACTTGATGAAGAAACATGTCTCCACTTCACCAACACCAGGTGCTGAGCCAGTAGAGTTAAACATGCAAAAAAGTCACATTTAAAAGCAGACAATGGGGAATCTAATGGTACACCGAATAAGGAAGCGACAGGTGAAGGCTCATAAAGGGATAGAGCCACCTCAGAGTGTTTTATAGACAGATTCCCAGGATGTAGTTAGGGAGGGACTGGACCAAAACATATGAATTAGATTGGCACATAGATGATGTCACTGATGGGCTTACCTGAGCAGGTGAGATCATAGATGGAGGAAGAGGAATATGATGTTAAACAATCTCTCAGATCAGATGCAGACAGAACACAGTCATTGTAGATCCTCCACACAGATCTCTCTGAGGACTCCACTCTCTCTCCTATAGAAAGAGCAGAGCCACAGTCCAGCTCTCTACAGAAAAGAGCTGCTTCCTTCAGGGTCAAACCAGAGTAATATACTGGTCTCCAGTCTCTCAGTTTCACCTCCAGTGTTCCTGCACAGCGACTGTCTCCTCCCACCAA
>NW_022287708.1:0-2113 GCF_004355925.1 Anarrhichthys ocellatus | reverse complement strand
TATATATATATATCTGTGTGTAATGAATGAATCCCTTGAGGGTGGGTGAAGCCACATAAACCTGAAAGAAGTGTCGCCACCCGTATGGGCCGCACACCGGACAACAACAAGCGCTCCTCTTCTTCCACCCCCATAGGAAATAAAAAACGTCCCGGTAGTGTCTCAAGCCAGTTTCCGTTGCATCTACAACTAACCTCTATGACAGGAGGAAGCTGGGAGGCTTTTTATGAAAAGGTGTTTTTTTGCAGTAACCTTTCCTATTTTTATGAATGGCAAAGTGATATTAGTCTGGTCCAGATCTGCTGTATGAAATACTGCCCACAATTTTTGACTGATTCAGAATTCAGCTTTGGTGTTGATGGCTTTGTAAATGAGATTAGGAATTGGGACATCATGTCCCTGTGCCAGAGCCAGAAAAATAGTTCCATTCATGAGAAATACCGTCTGAAAAATTGCCACAAAACATATTACAGAAATAACAACATCTGTAATTTGTTATGGAAAAACATGACCTGCTTCTATTGCAACCACTTTATCTGCTTCTGAGCGTAGACTTTGGTGGCCAGACGTCCGGAATAAATCTGGACAAATAACGAGTCCTGCTTGTTCCAAAACGTTGACGAAACCCAGGTTTTGATTAGTTATGTCCTTACAGAACATAAAATACTGATCGTTGGACAATGTATGGATAATGTAGTGATTTGTTCAACACTGCACTGCAGCATAATTGAATGACCACTTATCACTTATTCACTCATCAACAGATCATTGTTGCATCAGAGTACAAACAGGGATCAAAGATGAGCTGTTGGCTTTGAACTTGAGCTGCATTTGTCCTTTTTTCCTGGTCCCTAAGATCCTCCTTTGAGAATACAGCTAAGCCGTGACGCCTGTTTATTGAATTTACAATGATTGGACCTTGTTTGCGTCGGTCCTGCATCAGAATGCGTGTGGTGGAACATTGTTTTGGTGTCGCCGAGACCATTTATGACTGCGGTTTTTGTGCAGTAGTGCCGTGAATTGGTAAACAACTACGCATAGCAGCGACACATAGTGGAGTTGTCGAATTATAACATTTACAGAGGAAGAATTAAACCATCCATCGCTGAGCCCGGTATCTCTGGTTCTGGTGAACAATCCAGCCAAAAAAACTAAATGTCACTGCAGGTACCGGGCAAAGTAGGGAGGGAAAAACTAGCAGATCATTGCTGCTCTACAAGATGTGAATGGGTGAATGATGACATGTAGTGTTAAAGTGCTTTGAGTGGTCGGAAGACTAGAAAAGCACTTTACAAGTAAAAGACCATTTACCATTTGAACTTGCATTCTCTCTAATGGCCATCAGGGGGCGACTTCTTCTCGTTGTTAAAAATAAATTAACATTGTTAAATTGTATAGAAGTCTATGAGAAAATGACTCATGTCATTTAGTACATTATGGTCCATTTAGAGTCAAACAGACCATAAAGCAGTGTATGCTTTAGGGCGGGGCTACCTTGTGATTGACTCAGGAGAATGTCCTTCCACACTTGAACTGACCCAGTTCCATTTGCTAACAGGAACCAGTTAAAGGTTTTTTATTTTATTTTTTGGTCTCACAAATTGCTGCTGCTGCTGTTATTATTATGAATTGTAATAGCTGTCACTGCTTGCTCTAAATACTCATCTTGTCCTATATTTATACCAAACAAATGCAGCTGCGGAAGGAAACATGTCGAGTGTCACATCGACTTTGGAGGAGATCTGTGCCAATTTAATACGTCTTCCTGCATCACTTTGTGTTTGGAGCAAGTGTTTTATCAAGCATAAGGAGTCGTCAAAATGGAAATATATTCATATGTAAAGGTCTCATGTCAGACACATTAAGTGGGACATTTCCTCTGTGTGTATGTGTGTGTGTGAGGTTTGGCCTGATTGCTGTTATGGAAACCTTTTTTACACCATTGCTGCGTTCTCAGGCAACGAGCCTTTCTATTTACTACTCAAAAACTACACCTTGGTTTCTATTTGTTTTCCCACCACAAGCTGTGAAAATTGCTATTCGGATATTTATTGGCCTTGCACTTTCAAGCAATCCCAAAGAGATTTTTGTGTGGAAGCTGGCAGTAGTTATA
>NW_022287707.1:0-2113 GCF_004355925.1 Anarrhichthys ocellatus | reverse complement strand
AGTTTCACCTCCAGTGTTCCTGCACAGCGACTGTCTCCTCCCACCAACCTGACAGGTTCTGAACAGAAACAAGAGAGTCATCAGTAAAAGAACAAAGTGAGTTTCAGTAGAACAGAAATTAACCAGATCAAAGCTGCAGCTCCTCTTCTACCTGAGCAGGTGAGTCCAACAGCTTTGCCAGGTGAGCAGGTGTTTCTATCTGAGCTTGAGCTTCTACAGTCCAGGAGAGCAGACTCATTGCCTCCACACTGGAACTCTTTGGTCCACATTGGAGCCTCCACTTCTCCATAGAGCACCCCCTGGAGGACTGAAGGAGCCCCACAGCCAAGCTCCCTACAGACCATCTCTGCATCCTGCTGGTCAAAGTCATCTTCACACACTGAGGACCACCACTGGTTAGACTGGTTAGACTTCACCTCCAGTCTGCCTGAGCACACACTAGTCCCATTCACCAGCCTGACAGAGTCTGGAGAGATGATAGAAGATGAAAGAGAGAGAGATAAAAGACACCAGACACTAAATAACAAGATGTCATGAAACAACAATTCAGAAACACAATTAAATAATACAATAAGTCAATCATATTTATAATAATAATAATAATCAGTAACCAGCTAGCTAAGTTAGCTCAAAACACAAATATCAAAAGATCATGAACTTAACATATTTAGTCAGACTGGGAGGAGAATTCTTTTAATGTTTACTGAAATTCAAACAGCGTCCGTCTCGTCTGCAATGTGAGCGTGGTCTTACCAGAGTAAGGCACTTTGGAGCTGCATTACAAAACGGTGCACAGAAGCTAAGAGATGCATTAGTGCTACTGGGTTCATCATGTTGTGCTAACATAGAGAACTTTCCTCTACTTCCTCTATTATCATATAGAATTCACCAGCAAGCGTTGTGGTGGAAGATGTTAAACATGAAAGAAGGGAGGGGTGTTGCCTTGAAGATTGTGAGTTCTGTTGGGACCAGGACTCTACAGAGAATGGTATTCTGGACTCACTTTGGAGGAGAGGGGCTTTGAACACAGAGACCTACTGCTGCACACTGATGTAAGATGGCTGAGCAGAGGAACATTGTTGTTGAGATTCAGTGAGACTTTCTGAATCTTTCATTACATGCAGAAGATGTACAGATAGAGGACTACCAGTGGCTTTTGGATTCAGTGTTTCTGACAGATCTCCCTTTACTGTTCAACCAAGCTGATTTAGAGCTGCAGGATTATGATGAACATGTCTTCAACAGGATCAGTTAAGGAAACACGTTTAAAAGATACAACTGCTGTCAAGTAGGCCTTAACGCTGTGAACTTTCCTCACACGCAGACAGAAGTGAAACATCAGGACAAAGACATTGTGCAGCTTGACATCTATGAGGAGCAACATCAGAACATCAGAAGTGCTTTACTGAGAGCTAAATAGTATCAGTGTTCCACCCGGACAGCTTTGCTGCTGAGAAACAGATTCTCTCACTGCAGATTTACATTGAGATCCAATCAAGGGAAACACCTGGCATGAATGAAGACTTATGGGACGTGCTGATGGAACACAAGTATCCACACCTCAGAAGATGTGCCTTGAACTTGATGAAGAAACATGTCTCCACTTCACCAACACCAGGTGCTGAGCCAGTAGAGTTAAACATGCAAAAAAGTCACATTTAAAAGCAGACAATGGGGAATCTAATGGTACACCGAATAAGGAAGCGACAGGTGAAGGCTCATAAAGGGATAGAGCCACCTCAGAGTGTTTTATAGACAGATTCCCAGGATGTAGTTAGGGAGGGACTGGACCAAAACATATGAATTAGATTGGCACATAGATGATGTCACTGATGGGCTTACCTGAGCAGGTGAGATCATAGATGGAGGAAGAGGAATATGATGTTAAACAATCTCTCAGATCAGATGCAGACAGAACACAGTCATTGTAGATCCTCCACACAGATCTCTCTGAGGACTCCACTCTCTCTCCTATAGAAAGAGCAGAGCCACAGTCCAGCTCTCTACAGAAAAGAGCTGCTTCCTTCAGGGTCAAACCAGAGTAATATACTGGTCTCCAGTCTCTCAGTTTCACCTCCAGTGTTCCTGCACAGCGACTGTCTCCTCCCACCAA
>NW_022287706.1:0-2113 GCF_004355925.1 Anarrhichthys ocellatus | reverse complement strand
ATGAACATCATGCTGTATTGAAGAAGACTTGAAACTAGAGATTGAGAGGATGCTTACAAAGTGATCCAGGGCTCACAAGGAAGCATTAAGAGGAACCGACCTATCATCACGGCGTGTTAGGAGCTGGTGACAATCACGGCCTGGTGAAGAAGTGGAAAGAGCTTTTCATGTGCTGTTCATAATAAAAGAAAAACATGGTTCTAAAAAAAAACGTGGTTCTAAAAGAATTCTAAATTTTACTGCTTCTCAAAAATGCCACGAGGGCAACAAACAGAGGGCATATATCTGGAAGTATGTTTGGAGACAACGAGGCCAATGTGGGCAGCTGCTACTTCAAGTTAAATACTGCATGTAAAAGAACGTGAAGGCCTGCGTGACTTTATCAGCGGAGAGCAGAGGCGCTGTGGGGGAGAACCGGCTGTGACAAACCAGGGACATGACCAAAGACAAACCTCCGTCTTCCTATTCTCACTTCTCCCTCTGCTTCGGTCATTTCAGTGAAGATGGAGGACATTTCCGAAGTCCATGTTAGGTACGGAGCTTAGCCTAGCTTAGCATAAAGACTGTAAACATCGTCGTTTGAGTGGGTCCCCTGTAGTTTGTGATTTCTAACAAATTATATTAGTTGATGTTATAAGGTATTTTGAAAACGGACCCTAAAATGTAATAAAATCCCAAATCTGAAAAAAGAGATGCCCCTCGAAACTCGGTTCTGAACCGGAACCGGTTCTAAATGGGTAAAACCTGGAGTAGTGATTAGGTCCGTAGCGCTGTCGGTACTTTAGAAGTTACGGAGTGAGATCTCCTCGTCTTAACCGTCCTCTCTCGTCCACTGCAGGCAGCGTTAGCGATGCCATGCAGAGCTTTGACGCTCGCAGTACCACAGCGTGAAAATGGCCACGGCCGAGTTTCAGTGCAGTCGACAAGCAACACTTTTTTTATGCCACACATTCTTCTGCCTTATTGAAATGTGAGGCCTGCATTACCCACAATGCAAATGGCACATTGTATTGGTTTGGAGATGGGCAGCAGAGGTCCGGTCATATCACGTCTCTCCGACTCCACACCAACCGACGCCGACTCAAGTGATATCACTTGAGGACATTTAGCAGACTTCACACAGCTCCCTCTGGAGACACTGAAGGCTTTTGGACTGCTTTTAAAACATATGAAGAAGTACTGCCTGGAAACAGGACCCAGATAGACTTTGGACACACATTCTATGTGACTTTGATTCATCAAGAAGCAGATTTACACCACAAAAAGAGGAGACGCACCACGATAAAAGGTCTTTGCATGAAAACAAAATGAAACTGGAGGCTTTACTGTTTGTATTCAGACTGAATGAGGTTTGTAAACTTCTAGATTTGATCTCGTATATAATAATTGTGCAAACATGGCCAGTAATACCGCCAGTTAATCAGCGCAGTAGATGAATAATATTGCTATTGTATCGTCAATAAACATCAAACCGCATGGATACAAGAACCAAATGAACTTGCAGGAATGTGATGTGCTTAGTAAAACACAGAGCAGCCCACTGAGGTACAAAGACAAACAGCGGCCTCTTTAAGGGTGGCGTTTGTCTGAAGCTCGTCACATTCAGGGACAGATCCGACTTCATTAGTATGGGCCCAGCTAAACGCATGGAGAGCATATAAAATAATCCCCGTTTCCACGGGTGATCATTATATTTGCTGGGTGGAGGGATCAAAGGGAGTTAAAACATGGGCGGTCTGCTGCAGAGACCCTGATCAGGGACTGAAAATAACATGGTTCAAAGAAAGAAATATGTCCTCAGCACCTCAGGAGGAAGAGATGAGGGAGTAAAACAAGTGTTTTATTTTCATTTTACATAGTTCACCATGAGATTCTAGCTTTTGTGTCTTTATCTTTATTACTCAGCATGCTAACAGCTACGATGCTAACATGCGCTTGTTTAGCAGACATTATATTTACAATGTACCTCCTGTGTGAAAATGTGCATGTCCTCCCCGTGTCAGCGCGAGTTTCCTCCCACAGTCCAATGGGAATGTCATTAGTTTTTGTCGTAGCCCTAAAGCATGCCCTGCTTTATGGTCTGTTTGACTCTAAATGGACCATAATGTACTAA
>NW_022287705.1:0-2115 GCF_004355925.1 Anarrhichthys ocellatus | reverse complement strand
GCTGCAGGTGATGAGAATCAGGTGTGTAGAACAGTTCTTTGACGTGTAGCAGTGAGAGCTTAACTGGAATGTTTAGATTCTGAATTTGATGAATTGAAATAGATTGATCAGAATCAGAATCAGAATCAGAATCAGCTTTATTGGCCATGTATGCGTGTGCATACATGGAATTTGACTCCGGTTACACATTACTCTCATCGTACATACACACATATAAAATATATACAATAAACAAGAGAAATATAAGAAAAACAAGGACATTCAACAGCTATATACAATGTAGGTATAAATATATCCCAAACAAAAAGTATATGTATATATATATATGATACAATAGTGCAAACAGAGGTAGTAGTGCAATGTTACTGATTTATTGTTCATGAGAGTGACGGCCAGTGGAAAGAAGCTGTTCCTGTGTCTGGTGGTTTTGGCGTACAGAGCTCTGTAGCACCTACCAGAGGGGAGGAGTTGGAACAGCTTGTGTCCAGGGTGTGAAGGGTCTGCAGTGATCTTTCCAGCCCGTTTCCTGACTCTGGAGGTGAACAAGTCCAGGATGGAGGGCAGGCTGGAACCAATGATCCTCTCTGCAGACCTGACAATCCATTGTAGTCTGTTTCTGTCCTGTTTGGTGGCCGATCCGAACCACACAGTGATGGAAGAACAGCGAACAGACTGGATGATGGCTGAGTAGAACAGGATCAGCAGCTCCTGAGGCAGGTTGAACTTCCTGAGCTGGCGCAAGAAGTACAACCTCTGCTGTGCCTTTTTCCTGATGGTATTGATATTGGGAGCCCACTTCAGGTCCTGGGAGATTGTGGATCCCAGAAACTTGAAGGTCTCCACAGCGGACACAGTGTTGTTGAGTTTGGTGAGGGGGGGTAGTGTTGGGGGGCTCCTCCTGAAGTCCACTGTCATCTCCACAGTTTTGAGCCTGTTCAGCTCCAGGTTGTTCTGACCACACCAGAGGACCAGCTGTTCAACCTCCCGCCTGTACGCAGACTCATCACCGTCCATGATGAGGCCAATGACCGTTGTGTCGTCTGCGAACTTCAGGAGTTTAACAGATGGGTCCTCTGAGGTGCAGTCGTTGGTGTAGAGGGAGAAGAGCAGTGGGGAGAGCACACATCCCTGGGGGGCGCCAGTGCTGATAGTTCGGGTGCTGGATGTGATTTTTCCCAGCCTCACCTGCTGCGTCCTGTCAGTCAGGAAGTTAGTGATCCACTGACAGGTGGAGGCTGGCACAGTGAGCTGGGAGAGTTTGGGTTGAAGATCTGTGTGAAGATGGGGGCCAGATGGTCAGCACAGACTTCCAGGCAGGAGGGGGACACGCCGTCTGGGCCTGGTGCCTTCCTGATCTTCTGTCTGTGGAAGAGCCAACTCACATCCTCTTCGCAGATCCTCAGTGCTGGTGGGGGGTCGGTTGGGAGAGATGAAGAGGAGGCAGTGGGTGTATATGGTTGTTTGATGATGATCGGGCAGGTGGGGGGTGTGAGAGTAGGCTTATCAAACCTGCAGTAAAACACATTCAGGTTGTCAGCCAGTTGGTGATTGGCCTCTCCTACAGTTCGTGAGTACTTCCAGGCCTCTCCAAACTGACGAGGGGTCGTTGGCTGAAAACTTTTTCTCCAGCTTTTCAGTGTAGCTTCTCTTTGCTACCCTGATCTCCCTCGTCAATGTGTTTCTGGCCTGGCTGTACATGATCCTGTCCCCACTTCTGTAGGCCTCCTCCTTGGCCCGACGAAGCTGCCTGAGTTTTTCAGTAAACCAGGGTTTATTGTTGTTGAATGTGCAGAAGGTTTTTTCGGCACACACATGTCCTCACAAAAAGTGATGCATGATGTCACAGTGTCAGTGAGCCCATCCAGGTCTGTAGCAGCAGCCTCAAAAACACTCCAGTCAGTGCAGGCAAAGCAGGACTGTAGCTCCAGCTTTGCCTCGTTAGTTAGATTATCGACAATGCTGATATTTACATTATGCCAGTGAGCATATATGTGAAACTGTACCAACTGGACATTGGTTTGTTTTTAGCCAAGAAGACACATGCGAGACAAATTATCCCTGTTTGGCCTCTGTGGCTTCAGTATGTTTATTAAAAGTCCCTTCAACTGCCATCTT
>NW_022287704.1:0-2115 GCF_004355925.1 Anarrhichthys ocellatus | reverse complement strand
ACGCCGGGGCTCCGGCAAGTAGTGAGTTGCAGTAGTCCAGGCGGGAGATGACAAGAGCCTGGATGAGCACCTGCGCCGTCTCGTCAGTGAGGAAGGGGTGAATCCTCCTGATGTTGTAGAGCAGGAATCTGCAGGAGCGTGTAACCGATGCAATGTTTGCTGAGAATGACAGTTGGTCATCCAGGGTCACACCCAGGTTCCTCGCAGTCCGAGTTGGCGTCACCACGGTATCGTCAATGGTGATGGACAGGTCTTGGTGCAGGCAACCCTTCCCTGGGAGGAACAGTAGCTCGGTTTTGTCCAGGTTGAGTTTGAGGTGGTGTGTCGTCATCCACTTCGAGATGTTACTACTAGTGTTCAGGTTACTAGTGTTCACTATCCAGTGGTCACTATCCAGTGGTCACTATCCAGTGGTCACTATTCAGTGTTTACTATCTACTGTTCACTTTCCAGTGTTCACTTTCTATTGTTCCGTGTCCAGCAGTGAGAGGGAAGTTGTACAGAATGGTGTCCACTACTGAGGTGTTTGGTGGCACCAGTTTCTGTCTGGTCAAGGTCTCAGTGGTCCAGGTCTCAGTGTTCCAGGTCCGGTCTGTAGTCCAGAATGATGATGCGAGACCTCTGATCTCTTCCTTCCTCTCTGCAGCCTCGTGTGCGTCTGTCCACTGGTCCCCAACAGAAACACAGAACCTTCTATGAGTTCCGCACCTACAGCATCCGTCCAGACCAGTACGCTGCCTTCCTCAAACTGACCAATGAGGAGATCCACCTGCGCACCGCCCACTCTGAGCTGATTGGCTACTGGAGCATTGAGTACGGTGGCCTGAACAAGGTCTTCCATATATGGAAGTATGGTGAGAACCCTCTTCTTCTTCTTCTGTTTACAGGTTGTTCTTCATCACAAGGTTTTAAAAGTGTACCTAACCACCTCCTCCTCCATCTTCTGCCTCCTCTTCCTTTCTCTTCCTCTTCCTTCTCGTCTTCCCCCTTCCTCCTCCTCCACTACCTCCTCCCCTTTCTCATTCTTCTTCCTCCTCCTCTTTCTCTCTCTTCTTCCTCTTCTACCTCTTCCTCCTCCTCCTCCTCAGACAGTTATTCTCAGCGGGCAGGTGTTCGGGCAGCTCTCTCTCAGGACCCCTCCTGGATCTCTGAGTATGTCTCTAAGGCGATACCGATGTTGATGTCTCAGGAGAACGAGGTGAACTACCTGGTTCCCTGGAGTCACCTGCAGGACCCCCCCCAGGAGGGCGGTAAGCCCCGCCCCCTCACTGTGACGCCCTAATGACAGCTGTAATGACATCACTTCCTCGTCATGACACCAGGTGTGTTTCAGGTGTGTACGAGCTGGTTTCCTTCCAGATGCGTCCCGGTGGTCCGGCGGTTTGGGGAAACGCCTTCCAGGCTGCCGTCACTTCCCATGATGCACCTGGGTACGGCAAGCTGGTGGGAGCGTTTAACAGCGAGTGTGGAATGCTGAACAGAGGTACACTGTAAAAGATGTACATTACATTACAGTCATGTAGCAGACGCTTTTATCCAAAGCGACTTACAATAAGTGTATTCAACATCAGTATTCAAGAGAACTACTAGTCACCAGAAGTCATAAGTGCATCTCCTTTAAACAAGCATCTAAGAGCATAAACCAGAGCAGAAGTACAGAAACAAACTAGTATGAATACAGTAAGTGGTGAGAGGAAGGCTCAGGGTAGTACTTCTTGAAGAGGTGAGTCTTCAGCCTGATGAAAGATGGGCAGCGACTCCGCTGTCCTGACGTCAGTGGGGAGTTCATTCCACCACTGTGGGGCCAGGACAGAAAACATCCGTGACCGGGTCGATCGGCCGCAGGGACCTCTGAGCGACGGGGCAACCGATCTCCCCGAGGCAGCAGAGCGAAGTGGTCGGGCGGGGGTATAGGGCTTGACCATGGCCTGGAGATAGGAAGGAGCTGTTCCTTTCACTGCCCTGTAGGCTAGCACCAGAGTCTTAAACTGGATGCGAGCTCTTACAGGTAGCCAGTGTAGAGAACGGAGAAGGGAAGTTGTGTGGGAGAACTTGGGGCGATTGAACACCAGGCGAGCTGCAGCTTTCTGGACAAGCTCCAGAGGTCTGATGGCC
>NW_022287703.1:0-2115 GCF_004355925.1 Anarrhichthys ocellatus | reverse complement strand
TATATATGTATGTATATATGTATGTATATATGTATGTATATATGTATATATGTATGTATATATGTATATATATATATTAGATTTTAAGACCAGAAAAAAACAGTAACACTGAATACAGTAGATACAATTTTGTGAGTTAATGAATTGTAGTTTTTGGGTGCTGCTCTCTACTTTTATCTTGCAGCAGTTCTCATATTTTTACTACGATATACTTTTACACGGTGTCTTTCATTATCAGATAAATCAGCACTTTTATGACTTGTCATAATCAAAAGTCATGTTGTTGTGGGTTGACTATTTTGTATTACCTGTTATACTGTCTTATATTTTGATATACTTACTGGATTTTGCATATTTCTATGTAAAAACTAAAATAGGTCTTGGATGGTATTGGAACAAGTTTCCAGATTTATAGACAGCCAACTGAATTGATATCCTCTTTATAAACTTGTGTATTACGGTCTAGTCGGGTACTTTGCACAGACTTGCAATTTAGTTTATAATCTTAAAACAAATGCCATTCACATATCACATAAATGCTTTGATAGCAACGAAACACATTGTGATGCAGTGGTTATCATTGTTGAAAATAAGACAATATAACAGAATTGAGTGTTTTAAATTGAAGGTAAATCTTTCTGATCAGAAATTGTAATTGAGACATTTTGCATCAATGTGGAAGACTCAACTTTATTTGTCAATGTATAGAATGTGATCAAAATGACATAATACAGTATACAATAAAAATGTCACAAATATCACACTACAGTATGTCATAAAATTAAAAAAGGTGCTAGTATAGCATGTTATAAAACTCTTAAAAAAAGTCATGCATACTTTCAGCTCTTTTTGGTACCTGCTCACCACCAGCTCACCCTGCAGGAAAACACTGCACAGCCAAGCCCTGTTGTTGTGGAGCAGGTCAAACTTAGTCTATCTTCATGCAATTAAAAGCCGTGTATGTCATAAAAAGTCACAATATAACATAAGTAATTTATAGTATTCCATGAAAGTGTCAAAGTAATCGAACATAACACAAATGTAACAAACATATAGTGTTCTATGCCATTAAAATGTATAGTTTGTCATATAAATAAAAATATCCCAATACAGCATCTAATAAAATGTTTAAAAAGTTACATTATAGTAATACATAAAGGTATAATAGTATAGTATGTTGTAAAAATAAATATGTCATAGTAAAGCATGTCATAAAATGTAAAAAAATTAGATTTTAGTAATACATGACAATATTGTAGTTTAGTTTGTCATAAATATGTAAAATAAAGTTATAGTTTAGCATGTCATACAAATGTCAAAACAATACTATCAGTATAATATTACATGAAAAATGTGATTGTTTATTATGTCATGAAAATGTAGAAAAAATTAAATGCATGTCGTATTCATACTGTAACATGTCATTAAATTGTCATAGAAATATCAGAGTAATGTACCCTAAAAATGTCTTATGCCATATTACTTTTTGTTTTACAATTTAATTACAAACGTATCATAGTATAGTATGTCATAAAAATGTAGAAAGAATATCATAGTATAGCATGCTAAGAAAATGTCATAGTATAACATGCCATAAAAATGCTATAATATAGTATGTTATATGTTTTACATATAAATATCATGGTATAGTATATCATAATGTTACGACCTGGCTCAAAGGCTGCAACATAAGGGAGACAAGACGAGTGGAAAAAGTAATAAATAGACATTTATTTAACGAACAAATAACCAAACTAAACTAAAACAAACAAACAACCAACCAACCAAAGAATCAATCAAATGAAGCAGCTGCCGTGAGAGTCGGAGAGGAGGGGAGGCACAATAAACATATAAAATAATGTCATGGTATAGCAGGTCAAAATATTTTTATTAAAAAATCTTGGAATATTATTATATACAAATTTCAAAGTATATTATGTCATAAAAATATAAAATAAATTAAATGCATGTCGTATTCATTTCATAAACATAGCATAGTCATGTCATAAAAATGTCATATTATAGTATGTCATATAAAATTTCACTTAAAACTGTCTTGATGATGCTGAAAAAAAGCAGTATGGTAATTCATGTCTTTCTCCTTTTTCCTATATA
>NW_022287702.1:0-2115 GCF_004355925.1 Anarrhichthys ocellatus | reverse complement strand
CAGTTATATACCAGGTAAACCAGCACCACACACTGGTACCAGTTATACACTATTTAAAACAACAGTACTACACTCTGGTACCAGTTATATACCAGGTAAAACAACAGTACTACACTCTGGTACCAGTTATACACTATTTAAAACAGCAGTACCACACTCTGGTACCAGTTATACACCATTTAAAACAGTACTACAGTGTGGTACCAGCTATACACCATTTAAAACAACAGTACCACACTCTGGTACCAGTTATACACCATTTAAAACAGCAGTATTACACTCTGGTACCAGTTATACACCATTTAAAACAACAGTACCACACTCTGGCACCAGTTATATAACAGATAAAACAGCAGTACCACACTCTGGTACCAGTTATACACCAGGTAAAACAACAGTACCACACTCTGGTACCAGTTATACACAAAGTAAAACAACAGTATCACAGACTGGTACGAGTTATATACCAGATAAAACAACAGTACTTCACTCTGGTACCAGTTATACACCATTTAAAACAGTACTATATTCTGGTACCATTTATACACCATTTAAAACGGTACTATATTCTGGTACCAGTTATACACCATTTAAAACAACAGTACTACACTCTGGTACCAGTTACACACCAGATAAAACAACAGTACTACACTCTGGTACCAGTTTCACACCAGATAAAACAACAGTACTACACTCTGGTACCAGTTTCACACCAGATAAAACAACAGTACTATATTCTGGTACCCGTTATACACCATTTAAAACAACAGTACTACACTCTGGTACCAGTTACACACCAGATAAAACAGTACTACACTCTGGTACCAGTTATATACCAGATAAAACAACAGTACTACACTCTGGTACCAGTTTCACACCAGATAAAACAACAGTACTACACTTTGGTACCAGTTATACACTAAGTATATTCATATTTCTGTGTTTTCAGCGGATCCAGGACATGGAAGAGCGGCGCATTGAGAGAATCTGTAACGCGATGCGTTCATCAGCTGAAGCTGAGAGGAAAGTTCTTCCTGTTGCGAGTCGCTGTCTGGATGTCATGATGGATGCTGCAGAGGGAATCCAGCCCAGGATGGTGAGTCTCAACTGGGCTCAAATCTGGTAGTTCAGGTGGAGATTCTGGTTCCTGTTGAAACGAACCACAGAACAAGATCACGCTCAACGTAGGTATAAAGTGCTGAACCATAGAGGTCTGTGTTCAATCTGGAGAGTGTCCCGACAGACCTGGTCTTAATAGACCAGGTCTTAGTGGACCAGGTCTTAGAGGACCAGGTCTTAATAGACCAAGTCTTAGTGGACTAGGTTTTATTAGACCAGGCGTTGTGGACCAGGTCTTAGTCAACCAGATGTTAGTGGACCAGGTCACTCCTGTCTGTCTCTATCCATCTGTCTGTCTGTCTGAACATAGTCTTCTTGAAGCCTACAAAAGTCCAATCCAACTTTGTTCCTGTGGTTCCCTTGTGTAGGGTTAGGGTTGGTTTAGGGTTAGAAGCACCAGAGACTTCTTCTAACTGGAACATTCACTGATAACTTCTACTTTCAATACATTCTTTGTTTTCTTCAATGTGATTTGGTTTATGTCAATGTGACACCTGAATGTTTCAAAGGGTTTGTGTATTCTGATGTGTGTGTGTGTGTGTGTGTGTAGGATACCCAGCAGGTGGTAGAGGTGTATAAATCGGGCTTCGACCCTCCAGGTGACGTAGAGTTTGATGACTACAGCTCCACCATGAGGAGGAGCATCTCTGAATCTAGTTACCTAGACAACCGAATGGAGGGGCGGAGACACAGCAGGAAGCTTTGGCCCTTCATCCGGAAAAACAAGGTACACACACACACACACACAACAGGTACACACACACACACACAACAGATTCACACGCACACACACACAAACACACAACAGATTCACACGCACACACACACGACAGGTACACACACACAACAGATTTACACGCACACACACACGACAGGTACACACACCTGGAGGAGTCACCTGTACTCACCACACTTCTCTCTCTCTCCAGCTGTTGACCCTCCTCTCCTCCCCCCCGGCAGCCTCCCCCTCCACCCCCAACCTCACCTTCACCTGGG
>NW_022287701.1:0-2116 GCF_004355925.1 Anarrhichthys ocellatus | reverse complement strand
GCCCCAGTACAGAGGCAAGCAGATGTACATGAGGCCCGGAGAGTACAGGAGCTTCAAGGACATGGGCATGAGCGGCATGAGGTTCATGAGCATGAAGCGCATCACTGACATGTAAAAACAGTTGTGTACAATATGTCTAAATAAGCCAAAATAAAACCTTTTTGACAAAATATTTCTACCTGTTGCTACATATATTAATTCAGTGCATGCAGCGATTACTGTGTCATCTCACTAGGGCGTTCCAGTGATTTCTAACGAACACCTGAGATATATTTAGTTTTAGTATAGTTGTTTTTTCTAATCTCTTTACATCACAAAATATCCTTTAAACGTGAGAAAAATCACAGAAAGGATATAACACGTGGTGCACGTAGTACACAGTATTTTGTTCTTAGGAAAGAAATTGACCCAACACCCTATGATTAATGACGGAAGGTATATTATTTTGAAAATAACCAGAGACTTCACCCTGTTCTCGAATAAATAAAAAAAACAGTCATATTAATATAAATCATTGGTATCATCATGGAGTATATGTATTAATGCTTTCAAGGGTAGGAATATATATCGATGTATATATGAGGATGGAGTCCAGGGGTTTTGATGACCTTTACTCTAGTGCCATTGTCTGCTCAAAACTGCACCTCACCAACACTTCATTTATGTTGTCCAGTGTATCAACTCAAAGGCTTTTGTTGACCCTGACCTTTGCTGATCTTTTCTCTGGCACCACCATCAGTCCACACAAAATACTAAAATCGAATTGTCTGACAAAGTTACTGAGCACAATTATGCAGCCCTAGAGGATGGACCTTTTTCCAAACATGCATTTAAGTTCTATAAACGTATTCACTGGTTGCTTTGAAATTTGCTGAACCCATTCCTGCTCCAATGGAGAAAAATAAACTCCTTTAATTTAGAATCTCTAGTACCGGCCATCTGGGAAATCTTTACACAATAATGTTTTGTTTCTTGTTAAAAACACTGAACTGCCTGTATTAGCTACTTTGGTGTTTTGCTGCATTTGCAGTATGTTTTTAAATCTTGGGGACAGTAAGCATTGTCAAGCTGCTCATAATCCACCTGCTTTTCAGAATCAGAATGGTTTATTGCCAAGTACGTTACACAAACAAGGAATTTGACTCGGTGAATGGTGCATGACAATAAACACAGTGCAACAGTATGCAACATAGTTAAAAAAATATACACTAAAGATATCAACAAAACATACACTCACATGAACCACATAACAATAAAAAAAACACATACGACAAAACATGGTCTTTATCTCGAAGAAGTAATTTGACAATTTCGGAAAGTCGCATTCTGGCTCCCGAGAGCGAAAAAGTAAATTTTCCAGATTGTTAAATTTGTGTGATATCTTTTTAACTTAAAGCTATTGTGAAGAACTTTCTTTTTGTGTTAAATTTGGCGGTCCCTGTGGACAAAAGCGGTCGTGTTTCAGAGCACCAGATTCCCTTTATAAAACCTCTCATTTTACTGCAGTCTTCCTCGCTCAGTCCTGATTCTCCCGTGCCTCACCTCATTCCAAGCAGGCCCAGCAATACAGCCTGGGTCTCCAGCAGTGTGGTGTCTGTGTTGGCTCACAGCGGGGACCCGAGGAGATCTGCTCTGCTCCTGGCTAAAGGAGGAGACGCTTCTGTCGGGGGCTGAGCTCTGTTCTTTTACGCCGGAGCTCCGACTGCAGGTCAAAGGCGGCAGCAAAGCCAGATCTTGGTCTCTCTGTGATGGGCTGGTCGCTCCTGGAGGCCCCGCTCGAGTCTGAGCTTAAGGAGTGTCTGGTGAACCGTTTTAGTTAAGTTTAGATTATATTGCACAATTTAGAAAATACATAAACATAACAGAGATAAATAATATCAAAGTGCAGGAAGAGGCAGAAAACCCACTGGGTTTATTTGAAGCCTCCACCGATATTATGTTAAAATTCCACAATATTATAAAGAACAAGTTAATATACATAAGATATGACTACGTAATATTTATGACAAAGTATATCAAAGTAACAGTGATATAATTAAATATGAGATAAAGTGTATATATATATATACATACAGTATATATATATGTGAAATGTTGTCAATTTGTTTCATAATGT
>NW_022287700.1:0-2116 GCF_004355925.1 Anarrhichthys ocellatus | reverse complement strand
GACTACAACTGTCCACAGTCAACCCAGACGTCAGTTACATTCAAGTCTGTTAAAACTCATTTGTTTTTCTGAAAGGAAAAATCCCTGCTGACCTTTAAAAAATCCAGAAAGTTCTTCTGCTTATAACTTATATATATTATATAATTATATTATACATTATGGTCCATTTAGAGTCACACAGACCATAAAGCAGGGGATGCTTTAGGGCGGGGCTACACGGTGATTGACAGGTCTCTACCAGAGACGTATACGGCGTCTCTACGTCACTCCTCCTCAGTCCACATATGGTCACTTCCTGTTCACTGGTTGCTAAAGAAAAAAGATGGCGACGGCGAAATCGCTGAACTCAAAGGTTCATAACGGCAGTTCACAAGCTAACGAGTGACGTAACGAGTGACTTCGGTCCTGTCCTTTTCTATCTTTTCTTTTTTCCTCTCCTCTCATTTTCTTCCTACTTCTCCCACTCTTCACATCTCCTTTATTTAACCTTTCCTTCTTTCTCTTCTCTTCTCTCATTTCCTTTCCTTTCTTCACCCTCTATCTCCTCTCATCTTCTAACTCCTCTCCTCTAATGTTATTTCCTTTCCTTCCCATTCTTCTTTCTTTTACTTTCCCTTCCTCCCTTTTTCCTTTTCTTGCACTCTAAATACTAGTTAGTTAACTTGACCTTAAAAAATCAAGTAAATATACTTGTTTGAAGTTGATTTGGTATTGTACTTGTACTAACAATAGTACTTACACTTGAGTTTCAGTAACTACAAACCTCTCATTGAGACATTAGATGTACGCTGAGTGTACTTGGAATTACTATTTCAAACAACTAAATCATTTTAAGTGAACTGTACTTTGTATTCAAAATAACACATTTATTTAAGTTGATCGAACTTCTCCTTCCTCAATTATTTTTCTTTAACTCCTCTTTCCTTTCTTCCTCTCCTCTCCTCTTGTTTCCTTTCCTTTCCTCCTCTCCTGGTTCATCACTTTATCTTTCCGTTGTTCCTCTGAATGGATTTGTGTCGCTTCATAAAGCGACTGGATGCTTCGTCTCGTCGGTCCGTTTGATTGGCCGGCTGCCCGTCCGACCCGGGATTGGATACCGGAGCTCTTCCAGGATCTTACCCGGACGTCATAGCAACAGATGGCGGGCTTGATTACCGAGTGGATGTTCCAGTTTATCGGCCCTCGTGGCCCTCGGCTCTGCATCGTGTTTCAATTAAACGGGGATTTGGAGTCCGTCCTCGTTATTCATTAAGAGGAGCGTGCAGGCGTGGAGGCGGAGACTGGAGGAGGTTTTTGTCATGAGTCAGGAGATCCGAGACCCTTAAAGGGGGCGTGAACGGCAAACCGGCCCTCCACCGCGCCAAACACGGAACTCTAACCGGTGATCGCTGTCCTGTACTTGACTTTCAGGGCTGTGAAAGTGAAAGTCAGCTGAATTAATTACTGAAGAGACGATCTCATGTGAATGACAGCTGGAGCACCATCAGGCTCAGATGGACATGAAGCTCTCCAGGTTGACTCATCAATATGAAATATGACTGAACATCTCAAATCTGTCCTGCAGCATAATCCCAATGTCCTCTGTCTGTCCATCTGCTCCCCATGATACGTGCATCATGTTTTAGCCCAAATACACAATATAGCAAACAGAAGCTGTGTATTCAGACATCATTTGAAACTTAGAGTATTTCTCTTCTGTTTGGTTCTGGGTCTCTATTGTCACTGTTGTGAATCCAAGCTGCCGTCCTCCTTAAAGGAGACAGCGAGACATTTCAGAGCCTGTTCCTCAATAAAGTACCAGTAGAATGGACTTTCACCATTTAGTTTGTTATACTTTGTACAAAACAGTTCAATCTGTGGCCAATTCCATCAATCAGATGCAGTTTCTCCAATAAACACCAGTGGTGTCTGTCTGTCTGTCTGTCTGTCTCTCTCTCTCTCTCTGTCTCTCTGTCTGTCTCTCTGTCTCTCTGTCTGTCTGTCTGTCTGTCTGTCTCTCTCTCTCTCTCTGTCTCTCTGTCTGTCTCTCTGTCTGTCTGTCTGTCTCTCTGTCTGTCTGTCTCTCTCTCTCTCTCTCTGTCTCTCTCTCGCTGTCTCTCTCTCTCTCTCTCTCTCT
>NW_022287699.1:0-2116 GCF_004355925.1 Anarrhichthys ocellatus | reverse complement strand
GTACCGTAGTACATTTACTAAGTAATGCAGTACATTTACTCAGTACTGTAGTACATATAGTAAGTGCTGTAACACGGTTTTAGTTGAGTACTTTTCCTGATACTTTATACTGTATTTATTTATTTATTTATTTATACTGTCAGATTCAGATGTCTTGAGCTAAAACAACATTTGATGAGTTTATGAAGTATTTTTTTATGATTCTATAATATAATTTCTCATCACGTTCACGTTTTAGACTTAAGAACATTTTGTTCCCAAAACCAAAAACAAACTATCGACTTTTACTATATAAAGTTTTTGAACATCTTAACATATTTTACACAGAACGACGTGTCCGAGTCCACAGTTAACCCTTTGTACTGTGAACACAAACACACACACACACACACCGTTATGTAACTCAGTTCAGTTTCTTCTGAACTCACTTTAAAGAGTTAAAATAAAATAAAAACAAAAGTCACAGTGTTCTTATTATTTTATCTATATTTTATTTTATATTTAACATAAATATACTTCATAACATGTGAAGCCTGCAGCTTTAAGAGGAGAAAACGTGTTTAAAGCTCCTGAAACATCAAACACAGACAGATGTTGTTTTTACAGATGTTTGGTTCATTAAACGTTTATGTCTGCAGCTTCTCTTTAAAACATCTCTTTGTCATAAAAACCTGAAGTCTTCAGTGTGTACTTTTACTTTCAGTGTGTACTTTTAGCTTCAGTGTTCAGCTTCAGTTTAAATGTTCAGTTTGAGTTTAAATATAGAAAGTTGCCCTCACCTCTTCGTTGTCTGTCAGGCTGCAGACTCGTGGCACTTTCTCTGAACGGGACCTTAAGCCCCGCCCCCTCCACCGGCAGCGCAGCTCTCATTGGTCAGTCAGCAGGTAGCCTCATGGAGCTGTTCTCTCAAAACTACAGATTTGACAAATGTTGAGGTTGCATAATATCATATTTTATTTTTATTGTTTTAAGAATCAAAATGTTGAGTTTTTCCGGTTCACAGTGCTGACTGTTTTATTATATTAGTATAAATGATATTATAGTATACTTCTCTTTACTTACACTTTTATTTTATATATATTTTATTTTAATTTTTTTAAATCTAACAGAATAAAGACAAATGTTATTTTGGATTAAAATGTTTTTGTGTTGTTTTTATTGTGAGAAAATAATAGAAAATGTATAAATTAACAGAAATAATGAATATTTAATTTAATAAAATGAAAACAACAAATAAATGATTATAGATTAAATAACGTTCAAACATTAATGCATCAATAATTATAATACAATTATATATATTATTCTGCGTTTATTTTAATGATAATACTTTTGTACTTAGATTGTGACGTACTTTTACTTCTAATGGAGTATTTCTACACTGTGGTACAAGTATAAGATGTGAGTACTTCTTCTGACCGCCAGAGGAGGAAGAACACGAAGAAGAACCTGCAGCAGCAACAGAAGAAGAAGCAGAAGAAGAAGAGTGTGCGCCGACCTCAGAGCTAGTTAGCAGCTGGCTAATGTGAAGCTAACACTAACGTGATGTCTACGGTCTCTAAAGTGGTTCTGGGAGTTTCTGTGGTTCTGACTCTGAGCACCGTGTCTGCTGTTCACCTCAACCAGTCCTGGGACAGACAGGTAAACAGACAGGTAGACAGACAGGTAACCCGGTCTGACCCGAGCTAACGGTCAGCTAACAGGTTAGCTGACCGTTAGCTTAGCTGTGGAGGTTAACGGAGCGGTGAGGTCACCGGAAGTTATCGTTTACAATTAAAACCGGACAAGCTGTAAACATTTTAACGTGAAGTTAAACATAAAAACAGAGTCACGCTAACAGATATTCACAACATCCGGTACTGCTTTTCAAAATAAAGGCGTTCAGCGGCAGGTGAAGAGGACAGCATTTGTTTGTGGAAGAGAGGAGGGGGGGTTCTCCGTTTGATTCTTCTTGTGGTTCTCCGTGTGGTTCATGTGGTATATATACAGTGCCTTGCATATGTATTCACCCCCTTTACTGTAAAACCCCTAACAAAGATCTGGTGCGACCAATTACCTTCACAAGTCAAGTAATTAGTAAATAGGGTCCAGCTGTCTGAAATGTAATCTCAGTATA
>NW_022287698.1:0-2116 GCF_004355925.1 Anarrhichthys ocellatus | reverse complement strand
GCCCCAGTACAGAGGCAAGCAGATGTACATGAGGCCCGGAGAGTACAGGAGCTTCAAGGACATGGGCATGAGCGGCATGAGGTTCATGAGCATGAAGCGCATCACTGACATGTAAAAACAGTTGTGTACAATATGTCTAAATAAGCCAAAATAAAACCTTTTTGACAAAATATTTCTACCTGTTGCTACATATATTAATTCAGTGCATGCAGCGATTACTGTGTCATCTCACTAGGGCGTTCCAGTGATTTCTAACGAACACCTGAGATATATTTAGTTTTAGTATAGTTGTTTT
Organism: Anarrhichthys ocellatus; assembly: GCF_004355925.1. NCBI lineage: Eukaryota > Metazoa > Chordata > Actinopteri > Perciformes > Anarhichadidae > Anarrhichthys > Anarrhichthys ocellatus. The sequence goes on along the minus strand of NW_022287698.1, from coordinate 1,821 downwards.
TTCTAATCTCTTTACATCACAAAATATCCTTTAAACGTGAGAAAAATCACAGAAAGGATATAACACGTGGTGCACGTAGTACACAGTATTTTGTTCTTAGGAAAGAAATTGACCCAACACCCTATGATTAATGACGGAAGGTATATTATTTTGAAAATAACCAGAGACTTCACCCTGTTCTCGAATAAATAAAAAAAACAGTCATATTAATATAAATCATTGGTATCATCATGGAGTATATGTATTAATGCTTTCAAGGGTAGGAATATATATCGATGTATATATGAGGATGGAGTCCAGGGGTTTTGATGACCTTTACTCTAGTGCCATTGTCTGCTCAAAACTGCACCTCACCAACACTTCATTTATGTTGTCCAGTGTATCAACTCAAAGGCTTTTGTTGACCCTGACCTTTGCTGATCTTTTCTCTGGCACCACCATCAGTCCACACAAAATACTAAAATCGAATTGTCTGACAAAGTTACTGAGCACAATTATGCAGCCCTAGAGGATGGACCTTTTTCCAAACATGCATTTAAGTTCTATAAACGTATTCACTGGTTGCTTTGAAATTTGCTGAACCCATTCCTGCTCCAATGGAGATAAATAAACTCCTTTAATTTAGAATCTCTAGTACCGGCCATCTGGGAAATCTTTACACAATAATGTTTCGTTTCTTGTTAAAAACACTGAACTGCCTGTATTAGCTACTTTGGTGTTTTGCTGCATTTGCAGTACGTTTTTAAATCTTGGGGACAGTAAGCATTGTCAAGCTGCTCATAATCCACCTGCTTTTCAGAATCAGAATGGTTTATTGCCAAGTACGTTACACAAACAAGGAATTTGACTCGGTGAATGGTGCATGACAATAAACACAGTGCAACAGTATGCAACATAGTTAAAAAAATATACACTAAAGATATCAACAAAACATACACTCACATGAACCACATAACAATAAAAAAAACACATACGACAAAACATGGTCTTTATCTCGAAGAAGTAATTTGACAATTTCGGAAAGTCGCATTCTGGCTCCCGAGAGCGAAAAAGTAAATTTTCCAGATTGTTAAATTTGTGTGATATCTTTTTAACTTAAAGCTATTGTGAAGAACTTTCTTTTTGTGTTAAATTTGGCGGTCCCTGTGGACAAAAGCGGTCGTGTTTCAGAGCACCAGATTCCCTTTAGAAAACCTCTCATTTTACTGCAGTCTTCCTCGCTCAGTCCTGATTCTCCCGTGCCTCACCTCATTCCAAGCAGGCCCAGCAATACAGCCTGGGTCTCCAGCAGTGTGGTGTCTGTGTTGGCTCACAGCGGGGACCCGAGGAGATCTGCTCTGCTCCTGGCTAAAGGAGGAGACGCTTCTGTCGGGGGCTGAGCTCTGTTCTTTTACGCCGGAGCTCCGACTGCAGGTCAAAGGCGGCAGCAAAGCCAGATCTTGGTCTCTCTGTGATGGGCTGGTTGCTCCTGGAGGCCCCGCTCGAGTCTGAGCTTAAGGAGTGTCTGGTGAACCGTTTTAGTTAAGTTTAGATTATATTGCACAATTTAGAAAATACATAAACATAACAGAGATAAATAATATCAAAGTGCAGGAAGAGGCAGAAAACCCACTGGGTTTATTTGAAGCCTCCACCGATATTATGTTAAAATTCCACAATATTATAAAGAACAAGTTAATATACATAAGATATGACTACGTAATATTTATGACAAAGTATATCAAAGTAACAGTGATATAATTAAATATGAGATAAAGTGTATATATATATATACATACAGTATATATATATGTGAAATGTTGTCAATTTGTTTCATAATGT
>NW_022287697.1:0-2116 GCF_004355925.1 Anarrhichthys ocellatus | reverse complement strand
CAGTTATATACCAGGTAAACCAGCACCACACACTGGTACCAGTTATACACTATTTAAAACAACAGTACTACACTCTGGTACCAGTTATATACCAGGTAAAACAACAGTACTACACTCTGGTACCAGTTATACACTATTTAAAACAGCAGTACCACACTCTGGTACCAGTTATACACCATTTAAAACAGTACTACAGTGTGGTACCAGCTATACACCATTTAAAACAACAGTACCACACTCTGGTACCAGTTATACACCATTTAAAACAGCAGTATTACACTCTGGTACCAGTTATACACCATTTAAAACAACAGTACCACACTCTGGCACCAGTTATATAACAGATAAAACAGCAGTACCACACTCTGGTACCAGTTATACACCAGGTAAAACAACAGTACCACACTCTGGTACCAGTTATACACAAAGTAAAACAACAGTATCACAGACTGGTACGAGTTATATACCAGATAAAACAACAGTACTTCACTCTGGTACCAGTTATACACCATTTAAAACAGTACTATATTCTGGTACCATTTATACACCATTTAAAACGGTACTATATTCTGGTACCAGTTATACACCATTTAAAACAACAGTACTACACTCTGGTACCAGTTACACACCAGATAAAACAACAGTACTACACTCTGGTACCAGTTTCACACCAGATAAAACAACAGTACTACACTCTGGTACCAGTTTCACACCAGATAAAACAACAGTACTATATTCTGGTACCCGTTATACACCATTTAAAACAACAGTACTACACTCTGGTACCAGTTACACACCAGATAAAACAGTACTACACTCTGGTACCAGTTATATACCAGATAAAACAACAGTACTACACTCTGGTACCAGTTTCACACCAGATAAAACAACAGTACTACACTTTGGTACCAGTTATACACTAAGTATATTCATATTTCTGTGTTTTCAGCGGATCCAGGACATGGAAGAGCGGCGCATTGAGAGAATCTGTAACGCGATGCGTTCATCAGCTGAAGCTGAGAGGAAAGTTCTTCCTGTTGCGAGTCGCTGTCTGGATGTCATGATGGATGCTGCAGAGGGAATCCAGCCCAGGATGGTGAGTCTCAACTGGGCTCAAATCTGGTAGTTCAGGTGGAGATTCTGGTTCCTGTTGAAACGAACCACAGAACAAGATCACGCTCAACGTAGGTATAAAGTGCTGAACCATAGAGGTCTGTGTTCAATCTGGAGAGTGTCCCGACAGACCTGGTCTTAATAGACCAGGTCTTAGTGGACCAGGTCTTAGAGGACCAGGTCTTAATAGACCAAGTCTTAGTGGACTAGGTTTTATTAGACCAGGCGTTGTGGACCAGGTCTTAGTCAACCAGATGTTAGTGGACCAGGTCACTCCTGTCTGTCTCTATCCATCTGTCTGTCTGTCTGAACATAGTCTTCTTGAAGCCTACAAAAGTCCAATCCAACTTTGTTCCTGTGGTTCCCTTGTGTAGGGTTAGGGTTGGTTTAGGGTTAGAAGCACCAGAGACTTCTTCTAACTGGAACATTCACTGATAACTTCTACTTTCAATACATTCTTTGTTTTCTTCAATGTGATTTGGTTTATGTCAATGTGACACCTGAATGTTTCAAAGGGTTTGTGTATTCTGATGTGTGTGTGTGTGTGTGTGTGTGTAGGATACCCAGCAGGTGGTAGAGGTGTATAAATCGGGCTTCGACCCTCCAGGTGACGTAGAGTTTGATGACTACAGCTCCACCATGAGGAGGAGCATCTCTGAATCTAGTTACCTAGACAACCGAATGGAGGGGCGGAGACACAGCAGGAAGCTTTGGCCCTTCATCCGGAAAAACAAGGTACACACACACACACACACAACAGGTACACACACACACACACAACAGATTCACACGCACACACACACAAACACACAACAGATTCACACGCACACACACACGACAGGTACACACACACAACAGATTTACACGCACACACACACGACAGGTACACACACCTGGAGGAGTCACCTGTACTCACCACACTTCTCTCTCTCTCCAGCTGTTGACCCTCCTCTCCTCCCCCCGGCAGCCTCCCCCTCCACCCCCAACCTCACCTTCACCTGGG
>NW_022287696.1:0-2117 GCF_004355925.1 Anarrhichthys ocellatus | reverse complement strand
ACACACACACACACACACACACACACACACACACACACACACACACAGAGTTTGCAGGAAGACCCTTTAATCTCAGTAAAAATCTGTTATGTTCAAGTGTAGACATGAGGCTTCTGATCTGGGCTGCTCGATACTAAACGCTCTACAGCGGTGATTCCTCACCATTAACATGAAGAGGAATGATCTCATAAGGATAGAAAATTACATGGACACATGATACCAGTAGCACGACAGAAAGACACCAGTGCATATCAGAAAATAATGGATCCAAGCTTGCAAAGCTTGCAGAAATATCCGAGAAGTGCGTGGTAGAGTGTGAGTTAGTTAAAGCATCCACGGATATATAAGATAAAGGGGGACACAGAGGAAGAGGCTGAGCGTAAATAACAACATCACATCACAAATAAACGGTGATATCGAGGCGAGCGGAATCTATTTAGTTTTTTTTGTTTTTTTGGGCTTTCAGATGACTCATGACTTTTAATAGTGAGCCTCACTCCGCCTTCACTTTCATACCAGCAATTATCCTGCAGCAGTAGGAGCTGTGTGTGCGTAAACACACAAGGACACACACGTGTGGATGTGCAAAGGACCGGAAGAGCTCGTCAATAACACACACACACACACACACACACACACACACAGAGAGAGAGTGAGTTCAGACTGTATTCAGTACAAACAGCGCTGGTCGTGTTTACAACAAGCTCCACTAAATGTCAGACAAGACTAACAGAAACCCTCCAAACCCAGTCTGGAGTCTCTGTTTGACGAGCACTTAAAGAAGAAGAAGAAGAAGAAGAAGAAGGAGAGGAGGAGGACTTACGGTGCAGAGAGGCATCGAGTCGTCATCGCCCACCAAGTCCTCTGGATCGTGATGTGCATCCTGTAATCACACACATACACACACATTAACACTGACACACAGCGGTGTGATCCTGCAGGTTGAAACACGTCCGACCTGCCGTGATAACTGAAAACACGTCGCTGTGAAACTCTTCTGTCAGACTGATCGTCCACGAGAGAACATCTGTGCTCTCAGATGTATATCAGAGTGTTTCATGAGCTACACTACCAAACAATGACTTCTGTAGCAGGGCTCAACACTAACTACTGACTAACAGGCACCAGCTTTAATGCGTTTGTCATTAAGATACCATGCTGCTCATGTGTCAGCTTAGCAATGAATATGTGACATAAAAGAGTGAAATCCTTATTACAGTAACTTCATTGTATTTTATCAAAACACAAACTACAGTATGAAGACGCTGTGATTAAAACCACGAACATGTTCAATATGAAGCTGCAGATGAAATATAGGAGGTGTTGATTAATGAGAATACAGAGGAGTGTACATGAGGAGAGAAGTGTCGTATTGTGTTAACATCCTCTCAACATCTGTACAGATGCTCAGCTGTCAGAACATTTTGGTACGGAAACTATGAAAACTGTAAATGCAACTCACCGAGAAGCAACTTGAGTTATGAGCAACTTATCATGTTACGTTGTTTAGATGTTTTCTGTTTAACTGCGCAACTATTTATCTTTTGTATATCTCATCAGTTAGTCATTGGTTATACGATGTTTATTTCTATTTTCTCTGACTTCAAACTACTTTTAATAAATCTGGAGGAAGCACTCGTCACTTTTATGATTTGTGTTCATTTGAAAGAATGTCCTGTCTGTCTGTCTGTGTCTGTGTGTGTCTGTGTGTGTGTCTGTGTGTCTGTCTGTGTCTGTGTGTGTGTGTCTGTGTGTGTGTGTGTGTCTGTCTGTGTGTGTGTCTGTGTGTCTGTCTGTGTCTGTGTGTCTGTGTGTCTGTCTGTCTGTCTGTCTGTCTGTCTGTCTGTGTGTCTGTGTGTCTGTGTGTGTGTGTGTGTCTGTGTGTGTGTCTGTGTGTCTGTCTGTGTGTCTGTCTGTGTGTGTGTGTCTGTCTGTGTGTGTCTGTGTGTCTGTCTGTGTGTCTGTGTGTGTGTCTGTGTGTGTCTGTGTCTGTGTGTGTGTCTGTGTGTGTGTCTGTGTCTGTGTGTGTCTGTCTGTCTGTGTGTGTGTGTCTGTGTCTGTGTGTGTGTCTGTGTGTGTGTGTGTGTGTGTGTGTGTGTGTGTGTGTGTGTGTGTGT
>NW_022287695.1:0-2119 GCF_004355925.1 Anarrhichthys ocellatus | reverse complement strand
CCAGTCATGTGACCTGGGCTCCAGTCATGTGACCTGGGCTCCAGTCAGACTCAAGTCATAAATTTGATTTCGAATCGACTTGACAAAATCAAAACAGACTTGCAGCTAAACTTGGACTTTAACACCAAAGACTCGTGACTTTACTTGGACTCAAGCCTTTTCACTCAAAAGTTGCGACTTGTCAGTCTTGACTCGGGACTTGACTGCAAAGACTTGAGACCTGCTGGTGACTTGCAGAACAATGACTTGGTCCCACCTCTGGACGACATTACAATCTTCATAAAGTGTCAACTACATCAGAAAGAATCCTCAGATCTATTTCATCTTCATTTTCTGTATTTAGAAGATTTCATTTCCTCGTTATTCTACAGTAAATAAAACCTGCAACCTCACACACACACACACACACACACACACAGATATCACATGTGATGTGTGAAGTGTGATGTGTTTATTGTTACTGTACATACATGCAGCGGTGGAGGAAGTACTCAGATCTTTTACTGCAGTAGAAGTACTAATACCACACAGTAAAATGTTCCTTTAGTCAAATTATCTCAGTACATTTAAATTGAATTGTTCGACTATTATATATTCTATCATTAGATTATTATTACTCATTCATTTATGTAAAAGCAGGATGTTACTGTTGTAGTTGGTTGAACTATTAACTAATGATTATTTTCTATGAATCAACTGTTTGGTTTGTAAAAATAGTGAAAATAGTAAGAAATTACACCTTCACTAAACATTATGACTAATACATAAACATTATGACTAATACATGAACATTATGACTAATACATCAACAGTATGACTAATACATGAACAGTATGACTAATACATCAACATTATGACTAATACATGAACAGTATGACTAATACATGAACAGTATGACTAATACATGAACAGTATGACTAATACATCAACAGTATGACTAATACATGAACATTATGACTAATACATCAACATTATGACTAACACATCAACATTATGACTAATACATCAACATTATGACTAACACATCAACATTATGACTAATACATGAACAGTATGACTAATACATCAACAGTATGACTAATACATCAACATTATGACTAATACATCAACAGTATGACTAATACATGAACAGTATGACTAATACATGAACATTATGACTAATACATCAACAGTATGACTAATACATAAACATTATGACTAATACATGAACATTATGACTAATACATCAACATTATGACTAATACATCAACATTATGACTAATACATCAACATTATGACTAATACATGAACAGTATGACTAATACATAAACATTATGACTAATACATAAACATTATGACTAACACATGAACATTATGACTAATACATAAACATTATGACTAATACATAAACATTATGACTAACACGTGAACATTATGACTAACACGTGAACATTATGACTAATACGTGAACATTATGACTAATACATGAACATTATGACTAATACATGAACAGTATGACTAATACATGAACATTATGACTAATACATGAACATTATGACTAATACATAAACAGTATGACTAATACATGAACATTATGACTAATACATGAACATTATGACTAATACATAAACAGTATGACTAATACATGAACATTATGACTAATACATGAACATTATGACTAACACATAAACATTATGACTAATACATGAACATTATGACTAATACATAAACATTATGACTAATACATCAACATTATGACTAACACATGAACATTATGACTAACACATGAACATTATGACTAATACATGAACATTATGACTAATACATGAACATTATGACTAACACATAAACATTATGACTAATACGTGAACATTATGACTAATACATGAACATTATGACTAATACATAAACATTATGACTAATACATGAACATTATGACTAATACATGAACATTATGACTAATACATAAACATTATGACTAATACATCAACATTATGACTAACACGTGAACATTATGACTAATACATGAACATTATGACTAATACATGAACATTATGACTAATACATGAACATTATGACTAACACATGAACAGTATGACTAATACATGAACATTATGACTAATACATGAACATTATGACT
>NW_022287694.1:90-2119 GCF_004355925.1 Anarrhichthys ocellatus | reverse complement strand
AGGAAAGGAAACAAGGTAAGGAGGAGGGAGACAAAAAGAGGAAGGGGAATAAGGACTGAAAGAGAAGACAAAGAGAGGAGGATGAAAGGAAAGGAAAAGAGAAAAACAAGGTGGGGGGGAAGAGAAAGAGGAAGGAAACAAGGACACAAGAAGGAAAGAAGAAGGAACTAGGAAAGGAGAAATACTAGGAGAGGAAGAAGAAGGTAAAGGGGAGAGGTGAAGAGAGGAAAGGAAACTAGGACAGGAGAAAAACTAGGAAATGATAGGAAACTAGGAGAAGCAGGAAGGAGATGAGGATGAAGGAAACAAGGAGAAGATAAGAAAAGGAAACTAGAAAAACAAAAAACTAGGAGACGAGGATGAAAGGACCTAAGGAGTCATCGTCATCGAGGATGATGAGGAGAGAGGAAACAGGTGTATCCTAAGCTGAAGTTTAGATTTTCCACTGAAGCCGCAGTGAGAACATTCTTCATTTAATTTAATTTACTTTAATTTAATTTAAATGTGGGTGTTTTCATTCAGCCATTCATTCTATTCTTCACAAACACAATCATCCCTTCACACTTATTAAAGATATATTAAATATTATGAAGTATTGAGGTTAAAGCGCCAACAATGGACGAACAAACGTCCAGAATAAACAAACAGAAACATTACTGACAGTGAGGCTCCGTGTGGACCTGAACCCTGAAGGTAACGAGGCCCCGGAGACTGGGCCCCATGTGGAGCAGTAATCTCCAGGACCTCAGAGGACCGTCTTTACTGCAACACCCAGAGACTCATCATCATCTTCCATTATTATGATTTAGAGGTCAGTGAACGCCTCATCTGATGGATGGAAGTCCAGCTCTGTGTGAATTTATTTTTGTTTGATATGAAAGTTTTGAAGCCTTTAAGATTCAGACGTTATGAGTCAGCGGTTTATTTCCACTTCCTGTTCCCTCGTCGGATGTCTGAAATAAAGTGTGAAAGCTGAAGAGATTCTAACGTTTATTCCTCTGATTATGAAACAGGTCAGTGAATGCCCCTCTGGTGGATCTTAAAAAGAGTGTAAATGAGACGACTAAGCGTCCTCACTGGAAGGACACGAGGACTCACTAGTCCTCCTTTAGCTTAGTGGAGGAGACGTGAAGTCATGGTCTGTGTCACATGACTGTTGGTCATGACTTCATAGTTTCTCTGAGGAGCTCACACTTTAATGTTTCTACACAATCTGGTTAAAGTGAACGCTTTATTAGAGGAGACATTTATAATGAGAACATGAAGAATAAAATGTTTTGATGAAATATCAAAGTTTTTAAAGCTTCGTTTAGCTTATTTTTCTGACGTCAGCATTCGTCACACACGAGGTGTTCAAGGACTGTCGGAAAGATGAAAACCTGACGATTCTAACAGTTTTTACAGCTTGTGGTTGTGATAGACGGTGTAGTTTTGACGATTGTTTAGTGTCTGTCCTGTTGTCTGTTCTTTAAATGATGTCTCTTCTGTGTGTCGCTCTACAATATATTTAGCTGTTTGCCGGTTACTTTAGGATAATCTATGCTTCCTCCTTTCCTTTCCTAATCCACGTAGGCTGCTCACTGAGGCTGCTGGCAGCTCCTCCAGGAGGCGAGTTGGCCGATGAGATGAGAACCCGACTGTGATGAGAACGTTAGAACCCGACACACAGGAGGATGAAGAACCGGGTCACTGAGAATAGAACCAGAGACACCAAACAAAGAGGAAACAAAGAGGAAACAAAGAGGAAACAACAAAGAGGAAACAAAGAGGAAACAGAGGAAACAAAGAGGAAACAAAGAGCAAACACAGATGAAACAACAAAGCGCAAACACAGAGGAAACAAAGAGGAAACACAGAGGAAACAAAGAGGAAACAAAGGAAACAAAGGGGAAACACAGAGGAAACAAAGAGCAAACACAGATGAAACAACAAAGAGCAAACACAGAGGAAACAAAGAGCAAACACAGAGGAAACAAAGAGGAAACAAAGAGGGAACAAAGAGGGAACAAAGAGGGAACAAAGAGGGAAC
>NW_022287694.1:0-80 GCF_004355925.1 Anarrhichthys ocellatus | reverse complement strand
AACAAAGAGGGAACAAAGAGGGAACAAAGAGGGAACAAAGAGGGAACAAAGAGGGAACAAAGCGGGAACAAAGCGGGAAC
>NW_022287693.1:0-2119 GCF_004355925.1 Anarrhichthys ocellatus | reverse complement strand
TATATGTGAAATTCATGTCATCAATGATAAAAAATAAACATATTTGAAATTTGCAGCATTTTGAGCTTGAAACAATTTGTGTGTACATGATGATTAAGGGGCTTCTTAAAACATGTTTAACAGAGAACGTGGTTGACCTCACCCACACCAACAAGTTGTGAAACTCAATTGTTCCGGCACAAGAAGGTGTTTCTTGTATTGACCTAAAAGCATGATGCCGTACTTTATGATCTTAAGTTAGGAATTAGGAGTAACACAGGCTCAGTGAAGTTGTCTTTTCTGTCCCACAAGAGGAAACTATCTTCACAGCAGGGCAGCATCAAATCATTATCATGCAAACCCATTTTATCACCTCCAAACTCCAGCAGGTGAAAAGAACTGCTTTGGTTCCAGTGTGATCCTCGAGGAAAATACAGTCTGAAGGATCAGACTGTGTTACTGTCAGAGTCCTGTATGATCCCATAGTTCACCTTGACCATAGATCTGCTGTGGCCTCACAACAGCCCTGTTCTCATTAAACTGTCAAGTGAATTTTAAATGAACTTTTGAAATGGCGCATATAACAAATGCGAATTTGGCGGATTTCCATCAACTGGTTTGGAGCAATAAACTGTGTAGTTTTGTCAACTTGACAAAAATTAAGAGAGGTCCTCATGAATTAGTTTTAATTTCTGAGGTGTGAATTGTCAGCTTGTGTTGGCCATGCTGTGAATATTATATGACCAGGGCTTTTATTGTGAAAGGTAAGAATGGAGGGAGAGGATCTGGTCTATGCTGCCATTATCAAAGATGAAAGGAGAAATACTTTCATCATCATTTCATTCAGTCACGTGAGGCTGATCATTCCTGAGTGTCTGGTTTGATGAGTTATATAATTTAAGAGAAACCATAATCATGTTCTTGGTTATTTAATAATGACGTCACAATCTGAATTTCAAAACGTACAGACGCATTCTGCCGGTAGAAATCGATCCTGCGTTTATAAACAGGACAAAGTTTGTTGAAGAGGTAACAGACTACAGAGAGAAAACACCTACAGTGATGATAACTGTGTGTCTTTATTAGTTATTAGTGTTATTAGTTACTATTATTAAGTACAGTGATCATGTGTACAGACACAAACTTATCAAAAGTCTCTCCAGCTGTTAAAGTCGACTGACAGCTGATCCAGCTGTGATCAGCGGCCGCCGTCATCAATAACAGACATCGCTTCACGTGACGCAACTGAGGAAAGGACGTCTCGTGTCTCCTGAAACATATTTCCTCGTTTCCTCTCTCCTCGCATGGTTTCCTCCATGCATCCCTGGTGGGAGGGACTAAGATGCAAGGAAAGGACCCAAGAGAGGGAACCGAGGATGCAATTAAGAGACTTGGAATGTACCCATGCACACTGTCTTTTGAAAAGAAAACTTCTATCTTCACAGGAAGTTAGGTTTATGTTAACTTGACTGACTAACGAGTCACGTGACAAGCGACTCCATTTGCTTATTACCATTCCGACACCTTTTTTTAATTGACAATGCATTGTTTCCTGGATATTGTTTAATCTAATAATGATCAAATTATATAGTACAGATACATGAATACGCCGAGAGTGCGTATCCTCTCTTCTCTGACTGCAGCTGGGACTGCTGTGCGAGGCAGTTTTCAGAGTCAACATGCATTGGCTTTAAGATAAACTGAATCTTTAAGTGGATACATTGGCTTCAGCATTTGAAGGCCCTTCTGTTAACCAGCTTCCTACTATGAGTAGTGAAATCCTAGACAAACTCTGACAAAGTTAAAACAGTTTCAGTTATTTCACATGAGTTTTGTGTCTGTTCCATCTGTGTCCGTTTGTGTCTGTCGTTTTTATACACAAAACTTTCTGGCATGTTATGAGGTGATGTAATCGTCTGTATTTGTTGAGAAGAGATGCTAGAGAAACTATTTTTTGCAACCAGAGGAGCCGTCCCCTGATGGCCATCAGAAAGAATGCAAATTCAAGGTACTTCCGCATTGGGTTCACTTTTCAGAAAGGTTGCCGCCTGGGTGCACCCCTCAACACAACATCCTTAAAACCACAAGACGGTGTCCTGCATTGCTTGTTTGCCTGGTTCACTTGTTTTGAAGGAGAAGA
>NW_022287692.1:117-2120 GCF_004355925.1 Anarrhichthys ocellatus | reverse complement strand
CTACTGTAGTTAGTGTGCAGTAAACTCTCTACTTTAGTTAGTGTGCACTAAACTCTACTATAGCTAGTGTGCACTAAACTCTACTTTAGTTAGTGTGCACTAAACTCTACTATAACTACTGTGCACTAAACTCTACTTTAGTTAGTGTGCACTAAACTCTACTTTAGCTAGTGTGCATTAAACTCTACTTTAGTTAGTGTGCACTAAACTCGACTATAGCTAGTGTGCACTAAACTCAACTTTAGTTAGTGTGCACTAAACTCTACTATAGCTAGTGTGCAGTAAACTCGTTTGTTGCTGTTGTAATGCTGCTGTTTGTTCTCCAGGGGGCCTCATCAGACTGCAGGTATATCGCCTCACAGGGGCCCCTCGGCTCCACGCTGATTGACTTCTGGAGGATGATCTGGGAAAACAACGTCAAGGTCCAACACTAAACATCAAACATTCCTGTCCAGGAATTAGTTTGTTTTTAACATATTTAATATTTTTAATGAATGAGACTGAGAACTAATAAATAGTGTTTTCATCATCAGATGAAGGAGGGTCTGACTAATGTTTGTGTGTTTCAGGTGATAGTCATGGCCTCCAGAGAAATAGAAATGGGAAAGGTAAAAAATATTACCAATCATAAAAAATACAAATAAAAATTATGACGATAATAATGAAAATATTATCAATTATAATGAATATAAATCTAAAGAATTTAAAATAGTAACAAATATAATGAAAGCCAAAATAATACTTGGTGTCCATGTTTATACTTTCTATGTTTACATTCACTTCTTATTGCAGATAAATAATCTGTAACTTTAATAAAATAAACATCCCGACAGCAGAACGTGAGACGGATGATCTGTGAAGGAATCCGGTTCCTCTGATGATCAAATACATCACATGAGGCTTATTGGGAGAAATAATATCTAAATATTCATATGAATATATTCATAATCTGGCTGCTGTGAAAACAAAGAAATAAAATCTCTCATTTTATCAAATAAACACAAAAATCAGTTTGAGACAAAGTTCTACGAGTAACAGAACCCTGGTTCATATTTGATCTGGTTTGACGGCTGCGTCGGAGAAGAGAAGTTATTATTAATATTATTAAATGAAGGTTTTTATCTTTATCAACGGTGAATCAGATGTATTCAAATGAAATGTCATCTTTTTGTTTCCTGCAGAAGAAATGTGAGTGTTACTGGTCTCCAGTTCACCAGCCGGCTTCATTTGGACCGTTTACTGTCTGCAGCGTGAGAACACACACACACACCGCACGCACACGCACACACGCACACACACACACACACACGCACACAATATCATTTCTAATTCTTGTGTATTTTTTACAATATTAGAATTATCAGTAAAATGAACTCACATCTTAATAAATGAGTTATTCGTGAAGCCTCCTGTTGTACTTTAACTTTATATAACGTCAGATAATTTAGTCCAGAGAGTCTCAACCTCAGGGTCGGGCCCCTCCAGAGGGTCACCGGCTTAATGTTAGAGGTCCTGACATTAATAATGAAAGAGAAGAAGAAGAAGAAGAAGAAGAAGAAATTATAATTCTCTGTTTTCACTTTCTGGACTTTTCTCTCATCTTTGATTTTTAGAGAAATATTATAATAATATAAAAAGTACAAGATGTAGTAGAGTAGAAGTATAAGAAGGTGTGAAATTGAAATACTCAAGGAAAGTGCAAGTACCTTAAAGTTGTACTTCAGTACAGTGCTGAGTAATGAAGTAAATGTTCAGAGCTTATGTTCTTCATCACTGACTCAACACATTCATTTTATTATTGTACATTACATATTATATTATATATAAATTCTATTATTGTTGTTGTTCCTGTGTGTCTCCAGCAGGAGGAGACACGTCCTGATGAAGACATGGTGGTCAGAGTTCTGACTGTCTCCTACCAGCAGGTAACAGCTTCATCACATTGGATTAGATTATAATAAAATACACTAGATTAGATTATAATAAAATACACTACATTAGAT
>NW_022287692.1:0-107 GCF_004355925.1 Anarrhichthys ocellatus | reverse complement strand
TATAATAGAATAAAATACACTAGATTAGATTATAATAAAATACACTAGATTAGATTATAGTAAAATACACTACATTAGATTATAATAGAATAAAATACACTAGATTA
>NW_022287691.1:0-2120 GCF_004355925.1 Anarrhichthys ocellatus | reverse complement strand
CACACACACACACACACACACACACACACACACACACACACACACACTGAGTCATAGCTTTCACAGCCAGGTGGTGATCGGATCTGTTGTCCTCAGAACGTTCACAGACAGGGAGGACGGGCAGGAGTCACACGTTTGTCTCCTGCGTGACAAGCATGCTAATGTTAGCTTAGCATCACACACAGCACCGTTACATCATTTGACCAACGGAACCGTTTTTCTCTCCAGGATCAGTGTTTAACCACGTGGTGAAGTGAAACTAACTTGTTACGTTATTGAAGTGACGGATGTGAATCAAAACGAGTCAACGTTGACGTGAACAGAGGTCTCCCGAGTCAGAGTCCACGTCCAGCTCCTTCCTACGCCGACTCGATAAGTTTCCCTCGTGACATCACTGAACTTTAAGGATGTGTGTCTTTAAGAGAGCGAAACGACGAGTTCAGACGAGGCCAACGAGCCTCTACATGAACGCTAACGTGACAGAAGCTGATGGAAACGCACACTCACATCCAACAGATGGTCAGCCGGCCACAGCCCACTGCTGATGAAAACAAATGGGAGTCATGGGGAGGAGGCGGGGCTAAGGATCCTCACAGCTGATTGGATGAGAGGGCAGACGACTGGGCCGCTAATCAAGGAGTTTGTTTTTATTTCAGAGAAAGAAAGAAAAAGGCTCGCCATGTGATTCATTTCTTTTGTGTTTCATTTGCTGCTGTGTGCACACACACACACACACACACACACACACACACACACACACCCACAAAGCAGTGTGTTCTTTTAACCTGCTGAGTTGTGTAGTGTGTGAGCAGTAACTAATGTGTCTATAATCCACATAGAGGAACAGTTTGATGAGCAGTCATGACACACACACACACACACACACACACACACACACACACACACACCTGTGTTCACTTCAGGTGCATCCGTTAACCTCGATACCACAGCTGTGTCTCATTTTCAAAGAGAAACTGTTCACACCAGGAGACAACCTCCGGTTCTTCACGTGTTAAAGCTGCATTCTCTCTAGTGTCTAGTGTCTCAGGTTTTGGGACAAAATTGTTTTTATTTAGACGGGCATTTGATGTCCGTATTAATAAACTGAGATAATAGATAATGGAAACTCTAATGGTTTTACATTATTACTTTGAGTCCCAATCAATTCAAAGAATGACTTAGGAACATCATCTTCAAACTTAACATGTTTTCTCTTAAATGGGTAAAAGAAACAACTCCTTTGTGTTGCAGTGACAACATATATGTGTACACATATACATACTGTATATGTGTACACATATACATACTGTATATGCTTACTATTGACTGACCTGTGGATCAGAGAAGACTTCCTGGATGCTGTTGATTGGTCCGACAGGAACACCGGAGCCCTCAAACCTCCTCAGCCAATCAGCTGTCTTCTCCTGCAGAAACCTGAGAGAGAAGTAAACTATCATCAAAACAAAATAAATAACATAATAATAGTGCTGGGCAAGTTAACGCGTTATTATCGCGTTACTAATTAACGACGACATTTATTTTATCGTGCGTTAACTCAGTTTGTTTAGTCATTATTAAGCGGACATTTTTTGTCTGTCTGTGTGTGTGTGTGTACCTCTGTGACAGTGTGTGTGTGTGTGTGTGTACCTCTGTGACAGTGTGTGTGTGTGTGTGTACCTCTGTGACAGTGTGTGTGTGTGTGTACCTCTGTGACAGTGTGTGCAGCAGTTCTTTACGGTGTTGGACTCTCAGCGTGTTGGTTTTGTACTCTGGTTTGTTTGTGAGCTCCTTCAGCTGCAGAACCTGTAAACACACAAGTTAATACAGATTATTAATACAGATTATTATCATGAAAGATCAAATACACTTATGGATTTTCTGTACATTGTATCTTTAAAAGAACTTCATGTATCGCTGTACATATATATTTACATACCTGCGAGCATGTGTACCTGTGTACACGTGTACATGTGTACCTGTGTGCATGTGTACCTGTGTACCTGTGTACCTGTGTGCATGTGTACCTGTGTACCTTCGTACCTCTGTACATTTGTACCTGTGTACCTGTGTACATGTGTACATGTGTACATGTGTACATGTGTGCATGTGTACCTGTGTGC
>NW_022287690.1:0-2121 GCF_004355925.1 Anarrhichthys ocellatus | reverse complement strand
AAAAAGAAAACTCAATTGATTGTTTTCCAACATTTATTTACTTCAGCGGAAGACAAAATTCAACCCATTAACTGCCTTCTGATCTTTTTCTGCTCCCTCAGCAATAAGTAAAATAACAATGTGTGATTTCATTCTTGTTTTTACATTTAGATACATTCTTTTGATATTACAGTATGTACTAAGCTCAGGATGCACATTACTAGAAAAGGGATATTAAAATTACCAGGAAAACATCCAACCTAAATTATAACAACACATTTCCTCAAAACCATTAAAAACAATATATACAAGAGGAGAAACAGGGACACCTGGTGGGTAAAGTGAAAAGGTGCGTAGGACTGGGTGAGTAAACAGAGACAACAGAAACTATAACATTACACAAAGGAAAACACACACTTGCAGAAGTCAATGCATCAACACATGAATTGCCTTCTGGTATTTTTCTGAAATTCTGGATCTAAACATGCAAAATAACTTCATACAAGAAGATATTTACATCAGCAAATAAGCAAAACTTGTATTTGAACGGTAAAAACAACACTATAAAGCTGGGTAACGTTATAATATTAACAGAAAGCAAGCAAGTCTTGAATGTTACACCCTTCCAATAAATCATTACCTTAACGTGGTTTAGGGCCGTGTGTGTGACCTGTGTTCTTAGACCAAGAATTCACTGACCATCTGAAAAGAGGTGTTGCAGCTGGACCGAAAAAAGGGAAACCGGGGCCCCTTTCTGGAGCTTGCTGGTGAAGGTCTGGTTTCCAGGACATGAGACATATGGTTCGACCAGAAATAACCCGAAAAATCTACATTGAGCCGCCGCCCTATGGGCCCACCGCTCGAAGGGATATGCAGAGGGGTGGTTGGGTAAAAGGGCTAAAGGGGATTATTTCCTGTGTGAGTTTTCATGTGTACCTTTAGATCTCTGTTGCGCATAAATCTTCGATCACAAACTGAGCAGCTGAAAGGTTTCTCTCCTGTGTGGGTTCTCATGTGTCTCTTAAAACTTTTGTTTTGTGCTGAATTACAAACTCAGAACAAATTTATGATTGAAGGATTGCCTCTGCACGGCTCTCAATATGGCAACAAGGGTGCAACAGTTCACAACAACATTTTCTTCCAGCTGAGCGTGCCCCGGACCCCTTTAGAAAACCAACGCTAACTAGAAAATAAAAACTCAATTAGTCTACTGGATCAAACTAAAGACAGTACTAAGCTCCCTGCCAATGTGAGGAGGCGTCACCTTAAACAAAGCATGGATCTCTCAAAGCAATCAAGGTTTACTGTGTCACTAATCGCAAGCGGGGGCTAATTGTGTGAGAGGACAGGGTTTTGAGGGAAAATTCAAAATCTGAACGTGGAATCAATAAGCAATGCTCTCAAATTAAAACATGCTTTTGAATAAAGATAGGAAAAAAGTACCATATTTCTTCCCCTGTGTTATGTGCCATGTGGTGTGTCAGATTTACCTTTTGTATACGAACAGAACCACTAAAGCCAGTTCTCTCTTGTATGAGTAATTTTGTGTGACTTCAGAGCTGACTTGTGCCGAAATCTTTTATCACACACTGAGCAGCTGAAAGGTTTCTCTCCTGTGTGGATTCTCATGTGTATCTTTAAATGTGAACGATCGTTAAAAGATTTCTTACAAACTTTGCAGCTGAAACGTTTCTCTCCTGTGTGGGTTCTCATGTGTCTCTTTAAAGTTGAACAATCGGTAAAAGATTTCTTACAAACTTTGCAGCTGTAAGGTTTCTCTCCTGTGTGGATTCTCATGTGTATCTGTAAAGTTGAACCCCGGTTAAAAGATTTCTTGCAAACTGAGCAGCTGTAAGGTTTCTCTCCTGTGTGGATTCTCATGTGTGTCTGTAAATGTGAACGCTGGTTAAAAGATTTCTGACAGACTGAGCAGCTGAAAAGTTTCTCTCCTGTGTGGTTTATCATGTGTATCTGTAAATGTGAACGATCGTTAAAAGATTTCTTACAAACTGAGCAGCTGAAAGGTTTCTCTCTTGTGTGGCTTCTCATGTGTCTCTTCAGATTTCCACTTGTGCCAGTTGTTTTCCCACACTCTGAGCATGTAAACAGTTTCTCACCAGCACTACATCTTGAATCACTGAC
>NW_022287689.1:0-2122 GCF_004355925.1 Anarrhichthys ocellatus | reverse complement strand
TAAATGAAGACGTGAGGGATTAAATGAGGACGTGAGGGATTAAATGAAGATGTGAGGGATTAAATGAGGACGTGAGGGATTAAATGAAGACGTGAGGGATTAAATGAGGACATGAGGGATTAAATTAGGAGGTTTTTGGGGACTAAAGGTCTCGTGAGTAGAATCTGGAGCCTCTAGTGGTGAAACTTCTTGGGTTTGTCCGTTCTGGGCTCCTGTAGAAAGGTGACGACTCATGCTAAGCTAACGAACACACAACGGTTGTTATTTTCAGGCGATTCGACACTAAAGAAAAGAAACTTATTAATATGATATCTCACTAAATGTTTCTGAAACGCCAACAGAAATTAATCGAAGCCGAATATTGATGGCTAGAAACATGAATTTTGGAAATGATTGCATTGATGTTTTGTCAGTCAATACTGACTTTACTTCTTTAAAAACACTCTGTGGAGTTATTGGAAATGTTTGAATCACTGACGTCAGAAACAATCCTGCTGAAATCTAACTCTATAAATAGTTTAATATGAATAATATCTTTGTTCTTGAACATATGAACCGTGGATTCTTTGTGTTTCTGTCTCACCTTAAAAGCCTTGTTGGGGTCGGGGGGCATCGCCATGGCAGCGCCCGTCATCTGGTCCTGCATGACCCGTGATTGGTCGGCAGCTTTAAACCAAAAAAAAAACTTTATTTACACATTTACAGAAATTATTCTTTTAATATATAATATTAATATTATATATATATTATTAATCACATGTTTCTCTTGGTTGTATGTCTTCTAGAAGAATTGATGTTATTAGTTTAGAAGTGATGATTATTACTAAAAACCTACGAACACGTTGAAATAAGGAAACGTTCTTTATTAGTTGAATAAGAAGAAGAAGAAGAACTCACCGTTGTCTTGTCCCAGGATGAGGCTGTACATGCTCCTCAGACCAAACACATTCAGGAAATACCACGACGCTGAACTCACCCTGAAGGATCAACAGATATGAAACATTAAATAAAGAAACAGGACATTAAGAAATAAACAAACATGTACAAACTCACCCCGTTATGAAATAATCAGGATCATTTTAACGCTTATTTAACCTTTTTCATTTTGTATTTCAACGTCACAGTGACACTTTTTATCACATCTTTATTAATCACAGACAGTGACGTGAATATTAATCATATATAATAATAAAGTGCGTCTGTATTAGTTCATATGATGGTTTTGGGTCTCTGTTAAACAATAAACAGCTAATTAATAACTTCTTGTTGAGGTTAAACACATATTTAATAATAGAAATAAAACACTGCTCCGTTATTTATGCAGTTATTATTGTCGTGTTGTGTTCATGGTCCGGTGGGACGTTACAGTGTTTCTTTACCAGGAGGCGTCCAGTGACAGCAGGTCGATTCCTCGCTGCAACATCGGCTTGAACCTCAGAGTCAGAGGGAACGGGACCTTAGCTGCACGACGACAACAAACACCATGTAAACAACCAGTTAAACAGCCAATTAAACAGCCAGTAAACAAACACGACGATCAAATGAAGATTTTTAACTTTATAAAGCGTCTAAAAGCAAATTGTCCTTCTTTGTTTAATCGTCAGACAAATAAATAGAGTTGTTATCACGTGATCAAGTTACAGAGATTCAGAATGACGGACCAAACGCCGCCACCACCTGCAGATCATAACTTATCATTTTCATCACTACAGTGAGAATAAACAGCTTCACACAGCAGCGATGCCCCCTAGTGGACCACATCAACATGACCACTGTACGGTGGTGTTAATGTGTTCATGAACTCACTTATGACGAATCCAGAGAACGCCCAGTTGATCCATCCACCAATCACAATCATGGGCAGCACGTTGGTGAGGTTTCCCTTCATCATGTCGGTCAGCATGCTGGTGTCTGTTCAACGTCAACCATCACAGTGTAAATAAAGGTTTAACGTCAACCATCACAGTGTAAATAAAGGTTTATTTCTAGTCTCTGATCTCTGGTCATGTTTCATTGTAAACAACCAACCAGTGTTTAAAGCAACAGGAGGAGAGCTAGTAACGCTAGCAGCACCGCTAACGGCTAACCAGCAGGAGGAGAGCTAGTAACGTTGGCAGCACCG
>NW_022287688.1:0-2122 GCF_004355925.1 Anarrhichthys ocellatus | reverse complement strand
AGTTTCAAAGATTTTCTTCAAAAAAGTGGATTTTGTGAAAGTAAACAGTTTCAAAGATTTTCTTCAAAAAAGTGGATTTTGTGAAAAACATAATTTCAAAGATTTTCTTCAAAGAAGTGCCTCAGGACAGTTGATTTCACAGTTTGATGTCATATTCATGAATATCTGCAGCTTTCAGCACTTTACTGGCTAGAGATGCATTTTCACTTTCTATGCTCTTAAAAGACGTTTCAGGCAGAGAGGAGGGAGAGGAGGCCAAAAGTTGATTTTGTGAAAGTAAAGATAGTTTCAAAGATTTTCTTCAACAAAGTGCCTCAGGACAGTTGATTTCACAGTCTGACATCATTTTCATGAATATCTGCAGCTTTCAGCACTTTACTGGCTAGAGATGCATTTTCACTTTTTATGCTCTTTAAAAGACGTTTCAGGCAGAGAGGAGGCCAAAAGTTGATTTTGTGAAAGTAAACATAGTTTCAAAGATTTTCTTCAACAAAGTGCCTCAGGACAGTTGATTTCACAGTCTGATATCATTTTCATGAATATCTGCAGCTTTCAGCACTTTACTGGCTAGAGATGCATTTTCACTTTCTATGCTCTTAAAAGACGTTTCAGGCAGAGAGGAGGGAGAGGAGGCCAAAAGTTGATTTTGTGAAAGTAAACAGTTTCAAAGATTTTCTTCAAAAAAGTGGATTTTGTGAAAGTAAACAGTTTCAAAGATTTTCTTCAAAAAAGTGGATGTTGTGAAAAACATAATTTCAAAGATTTTCTTCAAAGAAGTGCCTCAGGACAGTTGATTTCACAGTTTGATGTCATTTTCATGAATATCTGCAGCTTTCAGCACTTTACTGCCTAGAGATGAATTTTCATTTTTTATGCTCCTAAAAGACGTTTCAGGCAGAGAGGAGGCCAAAAGTTGATTTTGTGAAAGTTAAGATAGTTTCAAAGATTTTCTTCAAAAAAGTGGATTTTGTGAAAGTAAACAGTTTCAAAGATTTTCTTCAAAAAGTGGATTCTGTGAAAAACATAATTTCAAAGATTTTCTTCAAAGAAGTGCCTCAGGACAGTTGATTTCACAGTTTGATGTCATTTTCATGAATATCTGCAGCTTTCAGCACTTTAATGACGAGAGATGCATTTTCACTTTTTATGCTCTTTAAAAGACGTTTCAGGCAGAGAGGAGGGAGAGGTGGCCAAAAGTTGATTTTGTGAAATCAAACATAGTTTCAAAGATTTTCTTCAACAAAGTGCCTCAGGACAGTTGATTTCACAGTCTGATATCATTTTCATGAATATCTGCAGCTTTCAGCACTTTACTGGCTGGAGATGCATTTTCACTTTCTATGCTCTTAAAAGACGTTTCAGGCAGAGAGGAGGCCAAAAGTTTGATTTTGTGAAAGTAAACATAGTTTCAAAGATTTTCTTCAAAGACGTGCCTCAGGACAGTTCATTTCACAGTTTGATGTCATTTTCATGAATATCTGCAGCTTTCAGCACTTTACTGCCTAGAGATGCATTTTCACTTTTTATGCTCTTAAAAGACGTTTCAGGCAGAGAGGAGGGAGAGAAGGCCAAAAGTTGATTTTGTGAAAGTAAAGATAGTTTCAAAGATTTTCTTCAAAAAAGTGGATTTTGTGAAAGTAAACAGTTTCAAAGATTTTCTTCAAAAAAGTGGATTTTGTGAAAAACATAATTTCAAAGATTTTCTTCAAAGAAGTGCCTCAGGACAGTTGATTTCACAGTTTGATGTCATATTCATGAATATCTGCAGCTTTCAGCACTTTACTGGCTAGAGATGCATTTTCACTTTCTATGCTCTTAAAAGACGTTTCAGGCAGAGAGGAGGGAGAGGAGGCCAAAAGTTGATTTTGTGAAAGTAAAGATAGTTTCAAAGATTTTCTTCAACAAAGTGCCTCAGGACAGTTGATTTCACAGTCTGACATCATTTTCATGAATATCTGCAGCTTTCAGCACTTTACTGGCTAGAGATGCATTTTCACTTTTTATGCTCTTTAAAAGACGTTTCAGGCAGAGAGGAGGCCAAAAGTTGATTTTGTGAAAGTAAACATAGTTTCAAAGATTTTCTTCAACAAAGTGCCTCAGGACAGTTGATTTCACAGTCTGA
>NW_022287687.1:0-2123 GCF_004355925.1 Anarrhichthys ocellatus | reverse complement strand
ACACACACACACACACACACACACACACACACACACACACACACACACTTGCACACATTAACTTGTGCTCCTAAAACTCAAATGCATTAGCAGAAGTCAGGAAGCAGAGCCAATGGGAGGTTGCACACGCTGGTTGCCCCCATTTTACCACCCCACCCCAAACTTATATACGCACGCACAGGCTCCCTTTCCGCTTGCCTCTCACTTTTTTCTCCTCACGCTGCTGTACTACTAACCATGAATTTAGGGCAGTGAGAATGCACAGCAGTCTGAGCAATTAAAAAGTGACACCTAAACCTAGACTGTCGGGATTCTCTAATGCCTGGGTTTAGGTGCCGGTGCACTTGCAGTCTTTAAGAGCCAGACTACTGGGGAGTAAAGGATTCAGAGTGTGTGTCTCCCTGTGAGTGTGTGTGTGTGTGTGTGTGTGCGTGCGTGCGTCTTTGGAGAGGGATTCTCCCTCCCACTGGGAAGTCATCATCTTCTCACCATTGTGTCTGTTGCGTTTCTACCAAGCACGTTTCCATGATGTGTCTGAGTAAGTGCGTTCGCACATATTAGTGACGAGACTCATTGGTCAAATGTTGTCAGCTTGCCTCCGACTTCCCTACTGAATAATTAATCTTCAGTTCCAATTGCACGTAATCGCTTTGAGACACATAAGCGTCAACACAGGCACACAAACACACATGTGCAGGCGCGGTCAGAAGCAGAGTTTAGGGGCTAAAAAGCCCAGCAGCAGGCAAGTGATATAAATAGCAGTTGTTTGTGGAGAGGACTGCTGGCAGACGCTGCACTGACACTGTGGAGTGGACCACAGGGACTCTGATGTGCCTGGTGGCCTGAAGCGAGCCCTCGGCCTCTCAGATCAGCTCTACCACTGACTGTGTACAGCTTTGACTGGCCTCCTTCACATGTGACAGCCTGAAACAAAGACAACAATCTCTTCAATTCAGCCGACACTGCAGAATGTGGGCCTTGAATGCACGCTTGTGAACTGTCATGAGTAAATCCTCCAAATAAAAGCAATCCCATTCTCAAAAATGCTTTATCTTATGGGTTAAAAAGGCAGACTCTGTCTACCCCACTAGGGAAAAGATATATTTCCGCCGCCCTCCCTCCTCGCCACACATGCTCACAGAATCTCCCGATTGAAACATCATTGTCGATAATGGGAAGAATAAATATTCATAAGGCTGGGAGGAGAAAAACCCTAGATTAGGGTAATGTACTCTTCATTGTTCTCCCCCCCCCTTCCTTTATCCAGCTCTTCCTCTGTATCTCTGCATCTTCTTATGCATGTAATAGTGTTGGCTAATAGTGGCTAATTCCTCCAGCTCCCTCTGCTAACTTCGTCAAAGCACGTGTGTTTGTGCGTGCATATGGAGAAAATGTGACGGTAAGATGCACCGTTTATTTCTCACCTCTCCCAAATTGCAATTACCGGGTTAGATATCTCCAAGATTTTGGGCCACGGTCCAATTAAGATTGGATTGTTTTTGTGGAGAGGCGCAGTGACTCCCTCCCTCTTCGCCGTTCCCTCCCCTTTCCTGCTTGGCACTGACTCCACTGATATCTCATCCATAGCAGGCCTGAACTGGGGAAGAGCATGGCTTAAACAAACAAAGGGCTATATTGATTCATAGATGGGCTTATTAGCCTGCACCTCAAAGCCACATGGGCACCAGGCCATGAATCACAGCTTCAGAAAACACACAACAGGTAAGAATACCACATTGGAGCATTGTTAAGGATGTCATTACAACTCTCGTTCCCTTTCATATTCAAAAACACTCACTCTCATTGTGTCTTAAAAGAAGGGGAGGGAGGTCAATGGGGGTTATTTTTAATGTGACACCTCGCAAAGATAGATGCTTATTTACATGCTGTTACTGTATATCCAAATACAGGGATGGAGGGAATGCAAAGTGTGAAAGAGGGAGGTAAAGAGAAACGGAAAGAAAGAGAAAGAGTGACGGAACGAGCATGCCTGGACAGAGAGAAAATACCTTGTGAAGGTTCACAGAGTTTAAAGAGCTCAGCCAAAGAAGGAGATCCTGTCCTCTCTGGCTCCAACACACACACACACACACACACACACACACACACACACACACACACAC
>NW_022287686.1:0-2123 GCF_004355925.1 Anarrhichthys ocellatus | reverse complement strand
TAAATGAAGACGTGAGGGATTAAATGAGGACGTGAGGGATTAAATGAAGATGTGAGGGATTAAATGAGGACGTGAGGGATTAAATGAAGACGTGAGGGATTAAATGAGGACATGAGGGATTAAATTAGGAGGTTTTTGGGGACTAAAGGTCTCGTGAGTAGAATCTGGAGCCTCTAGTGGTGAAACTTCTTGGGTTTGTCCGTTCTGGGCTCCTGTAGAAAGGTGACGACTCATGCTAAGCTAACGAACACACAACGGTTGTTATTTTCAGGCGATTCGACACTAAAGAAAAGAAACTTATTAATATGATATCTCACTAAATGTTTCTGAAACGCCAACAGAAATTAATCGAAGCCGAATATTGATGGCTAGAAACATGAATTTTGGAAATGATTGCATTGATGTTTTGTCAGTCAATACTGACTTTACTTCTTTAAAAACACTCTGTGGAGTTATTGGAAATGTTTGAATCACTGACGTCAGAAACAATCCTGCTGAAATCTAACTCTATAAATAGTTTAATATGAATAATATCTTTGTTCTTGAACATATGAACCGTGGATTCTTTGTGTTTCTGTCTCACCTTAAAAGCCTTGTTGGGGTCGGGGGGCATCGCCATGGCAGCGCCCGTCATCTGGTCCTGCATGACCCGTGATTGGTCGGCAGCTTTAAACCAAAAAAAAAAACTTTATTTACACATTTACAGAAATTATTCTTTTAATATATAATATTAATATTATATATATATTATTAATCACATGTTTCTCTTGGTTGTATGTCTTCTAGAAGAATTGATGTTATTAGTTTAGAAGTGATGATTATTACTAAAAACCTACGAACACGTTGAAATAAGGAAACGTTCTTTATTAGTTGAATAAGAAGAAGAAGAAGAACTCACCGTTGTCTTGTCCCAGGATGAGGCTGTACATGCTCCTCAGACCAAACACATTCAGGAAATACCACGACGCTGAACTCACCCTGAAGGATCAACAGATATGAAACATTAAATAAAGAAACAGGACATTAAGAAATAAACAAACATGTACAAACTCACCCCGTTATGAAATAATCAGGATCATTTTAACGCTTATTTAACCTTTTTCATTTTGTATTTCAACGTCACAGTGACACTTTTTATCACATCTTTATTAATCACAGACAGTGACGTGAATATTAATCATATATAATAATAAAGTGCGTCTGTATTAGTTCATATGATGGTTTTGGGTCTCTGTTAAACAATAAACAGCTAATTAATAACTTCTTGTTGAGGTTAAACACATATTTAATAATAGAAATAAAACACTGCTCCGTTATTTATGCAGTTATTATTGTCGTGTTGTGTTCATGGTCCGGTGGGACGTTACAGTGTTTCTTTACCAGGAGGCGTCCAGTGACAGCAGGTCGATTCCTCGCTGCAACATCGGCTTGAACCTCAGAGTCAGAGGGAACGGGACCTTAGCTGCACGACGACAACAAACACCATGTAAACAACCAGTTAAACAGCCAATTAAACAGCCAGTAAACAAACACGACGATCAAATGAAGATTTTTAACTTTATAAAGCGTCTAAAAGCAAATTGTCCTTCTTTGTTTAATCGTCAGACAAATAAATAGAGTTGTTATCACGTGATCAAGTTACAGAGATTCAGAATGACGGACCAAACGCCGCCACCACCTGCAGATCATAACTTATCATTTTCATCACTACAGTGAGAATAAACAGCTTCACACAGCAGCGATGCCCCCTAGTGGACCACATCAACATGACCACTGTACGGTGATGTTAATGTGTTCATGAACTCACTTATGACGAATCCAGAGAACGCCCAGTTGATCCATCCACCAATCACAATCATGGGCAGCACGTTGGTGAGGTTTCCCTTCATCATGTCGGTCAGCATGCTGGTGTCTGTTCAACGTCAACCATCACAGTGTAAATAAAGGTTTAACGTCAACCATCACAGTGTAAATAAAGGTTTATTTCTAGTCTCTGATCTCTGGTCATGTTTCATTGTAAACAACCAACCAGTGTTTAAAGCAACAGGAGGAGAGCTAGTAACGCTAGCAGCACCCCTAACGGCTAACCAGCAGGAGGAGAGCTAGTAACGTTGGCAGCACCG
>NW_022287685.1:0-2123 GCF_004355925.1 Anarrhichthys ocellatus | reverse complement strand
TCTATCTGAACAGGTACACAACAAAAAGTGAGATCCTTGACATTGTCAGAGGTTTGAGGCACATAGGTGGAAGACCCCTCAACACTGGAGCAGCTCTCCAGTACGTGAGGGATACTGTCTTCACTCCCTCTGCCGGAAGCAGGCGCCTGGAAGGAGTTAAACAAGTCCTGATATTGATAAGTGGGGAAGGGTCTTCTGACAGTGTTGATGCAGCAGCCTCTGCTCTCAAACAGCTGGGTGTCTTGACCTTTACAATTGGAACCAGAAGCTCTGATAGCAGAGAACTGCAGAAGATATCCCACCATGCCAATTCTGCTCTCTCAGTGTCTGAGTTCACTGACCTTCCCCATATCCTAGAGCAACTCCAGTCCTCCTTGGAGGCTGTGGTTATTGACATCACCCCAGAATCCCCAACTGTACTCGGTATGTTGACAAGCACTTCCTAATGCTGGCCAGAAAAACTACCTGACTTGTTTCGCCTACACAGAGGGAAATAAATCAAGTGCAATTCCTGTTTAGCTCTACGTGTGGTTTAAAATAGAGGCAGTGCTGCTCTTTCCCACTGTTTAACCTCAGCGTAGGCAGTGCTAGGTGCTTTAAAAAAAATACCTCACCACTTTAAGATTGGTCCAGGAGCTTACTTTTTACAAATGTTTTTATTTTTTGTCTTCCTGTCTTTACTTAGTTGAAACTGGCAAAAAAGATATTGTATTCCTTCTGGATGGTTCTAATAGCACAAGGAATGGCTTCCCCGCCATGCGTGATTTCGTAGAGAAACTGGTAGAGAAACTCAATGTGGGAGAAAACAAAGACCGTGTCTCTGTAGTCCAGTACAGCAGAGATGCAGAGGTCCATTTCTATCTGAAAACATACACAACAAGAGAGGATATTGTGGACTCCATAAGAGGGCTGAGACCCAGAGGAGGCGGTCCCCTCAACACCGGTTCTGCCCTACAATACGTCAGCGATAATGTATTTACAAACTCCTCCGGGAGTAGGCGCCTGCAAGGTGTTCCACAGATGTTGATCTTGCTGAAGGGTGGAAGGTCTTTTGACGATATAGATACTCCAGCCTCTGCTCTTAAACAGCAGGGCATCTTTGTGATTGGCATTGGAACAAGGAGCTCTGACAGTGGAGAGCTGCAAAAAATATCATATGACCCTAATTACACTCTCTCAGTGTCTGAGTTCACTGACCTCCAGAATGTCCAAGAACAGCTCCTCTCTCTAATAAGCACAGCGCTACTGAGGGCCACGCCCTTGATTCCAACAGTAACTGGTGAGAAAGTGACTGAATTTTACATTCCAAGATCATGGTGTGACACAATATGAACTGTGTTAGTGTATATTACGGAAAGTCAAGTTCAGCCAGTCTCCTTCTGCCAAAATAGTCGTGCCAGTATTAATACAGCTAATCTTGTAAACCTTAAGGGGAACTTTCATCATAAGACTTTTTTCACGGAAAACTTTTGACGCATGAAATAAATACATATGTGTTTCAAATTATATGTTCCCTAGTGGAGAGACAGCCAAAAGGAAGGGATGTTGTTTTCTTGTTGGATGGATCTAATGGGACTAGGACTGGATTCCCAGCTATCCAAGACTTTGTCCAAAGAGTAATAGAACGACTGAGTGTGGATGATAACACAGACCGTGTCTCAGTGGTTCAGTACAGCAAAGATCCAGCTGTCCAGTTCTATCTGAACAGGTACACAACAAAAAGTGAGATCCTTGACATTGTCAGAGGTTTGAGGCACATAGGTGGAAGACCCCTCAACACTGGAGCAGCTCTCCAGTACGTGAGGGATACTGTCTTCACTCCCTCTGCCGGAAGCAGGCGCCTGGAAGGAGTTAAACAAGTCCTGATATTGATAAGTGGGGAAGGGTCTTCTGACAGTGTTGATGCAGCAGCCTCTGCTCTCAAACAGCTGGGTGTCTTGACCTTTACAATTGGAACCAGAAGCTCTGATAGCAGAGAACTGCAGAAGATATCCCACCATGCCAATTCTGCTCTCTCAGTGTCTGAGTTCACTGACCTTCCCCATATCCTAGAGCAACTCCAGTCCTCCTTGGAGGCTGTGGTTATTGACATCACCCCAGAATCCCCAACTGTACTCGGTATG
>NW_022287684.1:0-2123 GCF_004355925.1 Anarrhichthys ocellatus | reverse complement strand
ATATGTGTATATATATGTGTATATATATATGTGTATATACACATATACTATATATACGTGTGTGTTGTTGAGTTGGTTACTTTAATATCACAGATGATTTAAGTCATAAATCTGTCATTATAATGCAGATAAAGGTGCGTTTCATTTGCTCACCTGTCCCCTCCTGTTAGTGCAGCAGCATCGTGTTTGTCAAACAGAAGCTCAGAAAGTCACTTTCATCCAGTTTTTAAGAGTTTTCACCGGATGAAGGATTTTAGGATCTTAAGTTATCAGGACGTGACCTCTATGAATCCTCAGGACTCCCATGATGCTTTGCTGCGTCCTCAAACGTCTTGTTATTGTCTTCTCTGATTGTTGTTGTTGTTCAGGGAGTTCTGTCGGACTCGGAGAACGAGGAGCCACTCAGCAGGAGGATCAGGAACATCTCGGCCTTCATCAGGAAAACCAAACACTGTGCGGCCCTCTCCAGGTGAGCTCAGCCACCGTTACCGTTACAACGTGACACACGCCTGTGAGACCGGCTGACTGTCTTCTTCTTCTTCTTCTTCTTCTTCTTCTTCAGTGGTGCTCAGAGGAGTCAGAGCTGCAGCGAGCCGGTGGAGGACCGAGGAGGGAAGACGAAGGTGGTCACCCAGCCGGCCCTCATGGACCGAGTGAGTTACACAACCTCGATATCATCTATATATCTATATATATACAGTTGTGTGAAAAAGTGTTTGCCCCCTTCCTGATTTCTTATTTTTTTGCATGTTTGTCACACTTAAATGTTTCAGATCATCAAACAAATTTAAATATTAGACAAAGATAACACAAGTAAACACAAAATGCAGTTTTTAAATGAAGGTTTTTATTATTAAAGGGGAAAAAAAATCCAAACCTACATGGCCCTGTGTGAAAAAGTGATTGCCCCCTAAACCTAATAACTGGTTGGGCCACCCTTAGCAGCAACAACTGCAATCAAGCGTTTGCGATAACTGGCAATGAGTCTTTTACAGCGCTGTAGAGGAATTTTGGCCCACTCATCTTTGCAGAATTGTTGTAATTCAGCCACATTGGAGGGTTTTCGAGCATGAACCGCCTTTTTAAGGTCATGCCACAGCATCTCAATCGGATTCAGGTCGGGACTTTGACTAGGCCACTCCAAAGTCTTCATTTTGTTTTTCTTAAGCCATTCAGAGGTGGACTTGCTGGTGTGTTTTGGATCATTGTCCTGCTGCAGAACCCAAGTGCGCTTCAGCTTGAGGTCACGAACAGATGGCCGGACATTCTCCTTCAGGATTTTTTGGTAGACAGCAGAATTCATGGTTCCATTTACCACAGCAAGTCTTCCAGGTCCTGAAGCAGCAAAACAGCCCCAGACCATCACACTACCACCACCATATTTTACTGTTGGTATGATGTTCCTTTTCTGAAATGCCGTGTTACTTTTACGCCAGATGTAATGGGACATACACCTTCCAAAAAGTTCAACTTTTGTCTCGTCAGTCCACAGAGTATTTTCCCAAAAGTCTTGGGGATCATCAAGATGTTTTCTGGCAAAACTGAGACGAGCCTTTATGTTCTTTTTGCTCAGCAGTGGTTTTCGTCTTGGAACTCTGCCATGCAGGCCATTTTTGCCCAGTCTCTTTCTTATGGTGGAGTCATGAACACTGACCTTAATTGAGGCAAGTGAGGCCTGCAGTTCTTTGGATGTTGTTCTGGGGTCTTTTGTGACCTCTTGGATGAGTCGTCGCTGCGCTCTTGGGGTAATTTTGGTCGGCCGGCCACTCCTGGGAAGGTTCACCACTGTTCCATGTTTTCGCCATTTGTGGATAATGGCTCTCACTGTGGTTCGCTGGAGTCCCAAAGCTTTAGAAATGGCTTTGTAACCTTTTCCAGACTGATAGATCTCAATTACTTTGTTTCTCATTTGTTCCTGAATTTCTTTGGATCGCAGCATGATGTCTAGCTTTTGAGGATCTTTTGGTCTACCTCACTTTGTCAGGCAGGTCCTATTTAAGTGATTTCTTGATTGAGAACAGGTGTGGCAGTAATCAGGCCTGGGTGTGGCTAGAGAAATTGAACTCAGCTTTCCAAAGATGTGATAAACCACAGTTAATTTATGTTTTAACAGGGGGGGGCAA
>NW_022287683.1:0-2124 GCF_004355925.1 Anarrhichthys ocellatus | reverse complement strand
GGCCAAAGCTTGACCCACGGCTCAACCCAGAGCAACCCCCCCCCCCCGAGGCCCCCCTCCCCTTTGGTCCTTTTGAAACTGATGCCTGCTTTAAGGATTTAACTGCGAGATAAAGACCTCAGCAAGCTTTCCTAAAGAGTTTAGAGAGAGCGAGAGAAAAGGAGGAAAGAGAAGGCTAGATAACAAATACCTGTAGGTAAACACGAGAGCAGCAGGGTGGGCCGGAGGGCAGCATCGGCGTTTACTTTGTGTGTTTGCAGAGCAACACAAGGCATGCCACTTGCCCGTACACACACACACTCACACACACACTCCCGAGCACACACATTTGGATGTAACCCGAGCGTCCCCTTCATGCTCCGAGCCAGTGAAACTCAAAGAGATGAGCAGGGACCAGGGGGCTGAGATTCTCACCAGTGATAACCTTTCTGGAGTAAAGAGTGTTAGAAACACACACACACACACACACACACACACACACACACACACTGCGTATAAACGTCGCACACACTAGCTCCCAGGTCTTTGTTCCACTGAGATCCTCTTTAGGCGGAGAGGTCATACTTTTACAGGAAGTCACCCCCAGAGAGGGCTGCCTCCTCCAGGAAGTGGCTCGGTTTGGGACCGTGTGGTCGAGAGCGCCGGCGTTCCACGGGGGGGGGGGGCATATCACTCCCGTCCACATGGGCCCGAGCTCCACAGGAAATAGGGCCTTGTAAAATAAAAAATAAAAACCACTCACTTCCTCTTCCTCTGTCTCGCGAGCCTTATCAGGGCTGCGTATGGGGAGGCTGATAGGACTACAAATCCCCCCAACATCCCCACGAACACCGCATCCTGTGCCCGTCAAGGACAAGTTGACGCGGAGGAGGAAGTGGAGACGCAAGTTTGGAGAATCTATATGTTGATTTGAGCGAAACGGAGGCGGTTGCGGTGATGTGAGAAGCGTGAAGGAGTCTGTAACTCTCTCGGGCTCTACAACAGCCCGTTGAGAATCCTCCCTGAAATGTAAATGCAACAGAACATATTTAAATCGAGTAGGTTGTTGCTCTGATAAAGACTTATCCTGTTTACCCAACCACCCCTTCAGTAACCCGAGCTTGTGGGTGCAGACCATACTACTAAAACCTTCTATTATTCCCAAACAAACACAAACAACAACTCACAGGAAGCTAATGCGCTATTATTAGCACGTGCCACCGCAGGGATAGCGTCACTGTATTATCTAACTGCTGCAGTTTGGCCGGCGCTGATAGCTTAGCACGAGTGGGGAAAATGCTGGTGTATTAAAAGCGTTTATCAGAGTCTGCGTCATTCAGATAGTCAGAGAGAGCTAACGCGCTAGCTGTCAGAAACAAACTGGTTAATGGCACTATACAACTCCCAGACACAAAGGCGTAATTACAGACTGAATGTTGGTGCCCAAATGACACATTCCCACTTAATTTTAGTTCATTAAAAGTGACTGCTTTCAAGTTGGTGCTGCAAGATATTGTTTCATTGTTGGGAGGAGATCACTTGAAAGGATGTATTTTGAGTAAATTCATGTTTTAGTGCAGAGAAAGACGTATTTAAGGTTTAAGTTTATTGAAAAGGACACTTGGATGGTTTATTAAAGGGTCTTCAAGAGTAAATCCTCTTTTCTCGTGGTGAAAAATATATATTTTTAGTGGGTGTAAACTGTTAGAATGTGACGTTCGTCCACAGCGAAGTTAAAATAGGATGTTTTCCCTTTAGTTCAGCTGATGGTTCCCCGTCTTTGTTCCAAGGACTTTTTGAACGCCCTTCAGCACATCAGCTGACTTTTGGAAAGGGCCGCCATGCCATTGTGCCGTTAAGTGCTCTTAGCTTTTGTTATAGTCCTTGTCCTCTCTGCCATCCCCCCCTCCCCCACCTTCCCCTCTTCTTCCACAGTCCATTTGACTCCCTCCCTCCTTCTCTCTCTGTGCGTTTGTTGTGTGCCGAGTTCGACCAAAACTCGGTGAAGTCGAAGGTGTCAAAGAGGCAGCGAAAGAATTGGGAGAAAGCAGCAAAAGAGGCACACTTTCAGAAATCTTAACATTTTGTATGTATGTGTGTGAGAACTTCCCTTCACCGAGGCGAACAATCTGTGGTGCCCCCCCC
>NW_022287682.1:0-2125 GCF_004355925.1 Anarrhichthys ocellatus | reverse complement strand
ACACACACACACACACACACACACACACACACACACACACACACACACTTGCACACATTAACTTGTGCTCCTAAAACTCAAATGCATTAGCAGAAGTCAGGAAGCAGAGCCAATGGGAGGTTGCACACGCTGGTTGCCCCCATTTTACCACCCAACCCCAAACTTATATACGCACGCACAGGCTCCCTCTCCGCTTGCCTCTCACTTTTTTCTCCTCACGCTGCTGTACTACTAACCATGAATTTAGGGCAGTGAGAATGCACAGCAGTCTGAGCAATTAAAAAGTAACACCTAAACCTAGACTGTCGGGATTCTCTAATGCCTGGGTTTAGGTGCCGGTGCACTTGCAGTCTTTAAGAGCCAGACTACTGGGGAGTAAAGGATTCAGAGTGTGTGTCTCCCTGTGAGTGTGTGTGTGTGTGTGTGTGTGTGTGTGCGTGCGTCTTTGGAGAGGGATTCTCCCTCCCACTGGGAAGTCATCATCTTCTCACCATTGTGTCTGTTGCGTTTCTACCAAGCACGTTTCCATGATGTGTCTGAGTAAGTGCGTTCGCACATATTAGTGACGAGACTCATTGGTCAAATGTTGTCAGCTTGCCTCCGACTTCCCTACTGAATAATTAATCTTCAGTTCCAATTGCACGTAATCGCTTTGAGACACATAAGCGTCAACACAGGCACACAAACACACATGTGCAGGCGCGGTCAGAAGCAGAGTTTAGGGGCTAAAAAGCCCAGCAGCAGGCAAGTGATATAAATAGCAGTTGTTTGTGGAGAGGACTGCTGGCAGACGCTGCACTGACACTGTGGAGTGGACCACAGGGACTCTGATGTGCCTGGTGGCCTGAAGCGAGCCCTCGGCCTCTCAGATCAGCTCTACCACTGACTGTGTACAGCTTTGACTGGCCTCCTTCACATGTGACAGCCTGAAACAAAGACAACAATCTCTTCAATTCAGCCGACACTGCAGAATGTGGGCCTTGAATGCACGCTTGTGAACTGTCATGAGTAAATCCTCCAAATAAAAGCAATCCCATTCTCAAAAATGCTTTATCTTATGGGTTAAAAAGGCAGACTCTGTCTACCCCACTAGGGAAAAGATATATTTCCGCCGCCCTCCCTCCTCGCCACACATGCTCACAGAATCTCCCGATTGAAACATCATTGTCGATAATGGGAAGAATAAATATTCATAAGGCTGGGAGGAGAAAAACCCTAGATTAGGGTAATGTACTCTTCATTGTTCTCCCCCCCCCTTCCTTTATCCAGCTCTTCCTCTGTATCTCTGCATCTTCTTATGCATGTAATAGTGTTGGCTAATAGTGGCTAATTCCTCCAGCTCCCTCTGCTAACTTCGTCAAAGCACGTGTGTTTGTGCGTGCATATGGAGAAAATGTGACGGTAAGATGCACCGTTTATTTCTCACCTCTCCCAAATTGCAATTACCGGGTTAGATATCTCCAAGATTTTGGGCCACGGTCCAATTAAGATTGGATTGTTTTTGTGGAGAGGCGCAGTGACTCCCTCCCTCTTCGCCGTTCCCTCCCCTTTCCTGCTTGGCACTGACTCCACTGATATCTCATCCATAGCAGGCCTGAACTGGGGAAGAGCATGGCTTAAACAAACAAAGGGCTATATTGATTCATAGATGGGCTTATTAGCCTGCACCTCAAAGCCACATGGGCACCAGGCCATGAATCACAGCTTCAGAAAACACACAACAGGTAAGAATACCACATTGGAGCATT
This sequence comes from Anarrhichthys ocellatus, assembly GCF_004355925.1. Taxonomy (NCBI): domain Eukaryota; kingdom Metazoa; phylum Chordata; class Actinopteri; order Perciformes; family Anarhichadidae; genus Anarrhichthys; species Anarrhichthys ocellatus. The sequence continues at coordinate 377 of NW_022287682.1, read as the reverse complement.
GTTAAGGATGTCATTACAACTCTCGTTCCCTTTCATATTCAAAAACACTCACTCTCATTGTGTCTTAAAAGAAGGGGAGGGAGGTCAATGGGGGTTATTTTTAATGTGACACCTCGCAAAGATAGATGCTTATTTACATGCTGTTACTGTATATCCAAATACAGGGATGGAGGGAATGCAAAGTGTGAAAGAGGGAGGTAAAGAGAAACGGAAAGAAAGAGAAAGAGTGACGGAACGAGCATGCCTGGACAGAGAGAAAATACCTTGTGAAGGTTCACAGAGTTTAAAGAGCTCAGCCAAAGAAGGAGATCCTGTCCTCTCTGGCTCCAACACACACACACACACACACACACACACACACACACACACACACACAC
>NW_022287681.1:0-2126 GCF_004355925.1 Anarrhichthys ocellatus | reverse complement strand
TATATTCAACTTGTGCAGTTTGAAAATGAGTGAAAACATGGCTATGGTCCTATTTAAATGTGTGTGTGCGAGTGTGTGTCGCTGTGGTAATGAACCCCCGGCCCTCAGTTTGCCCTCTGAACCCTCGGTGGCCTTGGAAGCAGGAATTCCAGTTAACACATCACAGATCAGTTCTCTTTTCTTCTTGTTTTGTGTTTTCTGTCGCTGCTCTCGCCAAACGTCGGCTGGGTGTGTCGACGAAGCCTGACAGCCACCAGAGCCTCTCCCTCCTCCGTTTTCCTGTCCTCTTTCTTCCCTTCCTTTCTCTCGCTCCTGTGTTTGGGCTCCTCTTTCTTGCCTCCTTTTCTGCTTAATTGAGTTGTTTGGCAGGCGGGCTTGTCAGACAGCGCCGTCTATGTGGGGAGTCTGAGGGGCAGGGGGGCACCCGCCATTGTGTTCCCGGAGACGGGTTAGTTTTTCACCATTACTGCCTCATGAGTGAACATGGCCCAGATTAGGACAAGGGGGAGCCAGAGTAAAATTTTCAAAATATCATGGGTCCGTTTTGATCTAATATTTGATTAGTTAGAAGAAAATCTGCATCTCTTACAGTATTATCTTGCTACAATGTTTTTAATGGCTCATAAAAAAACTAATTTTGTGCAAATCTAAGTTGCATTTTCAACTCTGAAAATACATGAATAATTCAGTTTGTAAACATGATTTACAAATTAGATACATATTCCCAATGCCATGGTGAGTACAAAACATTATGAGATATAGTAAAGTTACAAATTGAATTTAAATGCCATTCATTTGAAAACTTTGACTACAATAAGTCTGCATCAATCATGGGACTTTTGGACCATTAAGAGACGAGAGTCTCCTCAGTTTGAAGTGTTCAGCAAACCCATAAATATCTTCTCCATACCAGAGTGCAGAGTGGTCTGAAGAAAGCAAACACTGAGTGTGTGTGGAGTCATCAATCATCTGGACAGAGGAGAGGGATTTTCATTTCACTTTCTTTCTTTTTTTTGCGGTGAAGAGTATGTTAGTCTGGTGAATCTGTAACCAGCTTGGTGTTAATTAAAATGTTATCTTTGGATGCGAGTACTGTAGGGAGAAAATACAAAGTGAATGAGGTAATTTATATTCTGCGGTATTATAATCCACTCAAGCCAAATTGTATTCCTTAAAGTTACTGTAACGAAGTTTTGACTGCAATTTAAATCTGAAGCCTCTATATAACGTATAAATAGAGAGACTATCAGCGAGAAGACTGACTATTTCTAAATATTTATTCTCAATAATGCTTGTCATCGGTGCCACAAAGTCAGACTAAGTCAAGCAGATTCACCAGAAACTCCTTTAGCTCAGACTCCACGGGGCCTCCGGCAACGACCAGCGAACCAACCGAGTTCTGTCTTTGCTTCCGCCTTTGGCCTGCAGTCGGAGCTCCGGTGGGAGGTGCAGAGCTTCGCGCTCAGCAGCAGCGGCTCCTCCTCCAGCATGGAGCAGAGCTTCACCTGGATGCTCCACTCGGAACCAACATCAACACCAGGCTGCTGGAGAACCAGGCCGTAATAGCTGACAGTAGGGGCGTTTCTAGGATTCTATGAAAGGGGGGCTTAGCCCCAAGGGGAGTGTAATGTTTGCGCGCATAGCGCGCGGCAATTGTTTTTGGGGCCGCGGATATCCATTGTTTCAGACAGTTCATAGATTGGTTCAATCAGAAAGAGTGTGATTTTGCTCTGCAGTTTTGCTTGCATTCAGTATATGATAACACAAGAGACAGAATTTCAGGGTCAAAGTGAAATTTGACAACACAAATATGAACTTTTCTCAAATAAAGAGAGAGAAATAATTTTCCTGCTTGTAAAGGAAAGATGGATAAACTAGCTTTCATATCCGCGTCACTCCCAAATCCTAACTCTTAAAGGGACCGCACACAATGGATGGAGAATGGACCTGACAGTGTCAACTTTATATCATTAAGTAAGATGATAGTCTATTGGATTGTAATTTGAAGGGGGAGAAAACATACAAACCAGAACGCACGCACATATGTAGCATGTTAGAGTTATAAATAACTTGTCCATGTGAGAAACAATAGTTTAATTTAATGACATCACCAAAAAAAAAAAAAA
>NW_022287680.1:0-2128 GCF_004355925.1 Anarrhichthys ocellatus | reverse complement strand
AGAGAGAGAGAGAGAGAGAGAGACGGACAGATGGACAGAACGAGAGGGAGAGACACAGAGAGAGAGAGAGAGAGAGAGAGAGAGAGAGAGACGGACAGATGGACAGAACGAGAGGGAGAGACACAGAGAGAGAGAGAGAGAGAGAGAGAGAGAGAGAGACGGACAGATGGACAGAACGAGAGGGAGAGACACAGAGAGAGAGAGAGAGACAGACAGATGGACAGAACGAGAGGGAGAGACACAGAGAGAGAGAGAGGGAGAGAGAGAGCGAGAGACGGACAGACAGACAGAACGAGAGGGAGAGGGAGAGAGAGAGAGACGAACAGACAGACAGAACGAGAGAGAGAGACACAGAGAGAGAGAGAGAGACGGACAGACAGACAGAACGAGAGGGAGAGAGAGAGAGACAGACAGACAGACAGACAGAACGAGAGAGAGAGAGACGGACAGACAGAACGAGAGGGAGAGAGACAGAACGAGAGAGAGAGAGAGAGAGACGGACAGACAGAACGAGAGGGAGAGAGACACAGAGAGAGAGAGAGAGACGGACAGACAGACAGAATGAGAGGGAGAGAGAGAGACACAGAGAGAGAGAGAGACGGACAGATGGACAGAACGAGAGGGAGAGACACAGAGAGAGAGAGAGAGAGACGGACAGACAGAACGAGAGAGAGAGAGAGAGAGACGGACAGACAGACAGAACGAGAGGGAGAGAGAGAGACACAGAGAGAGAGAGATGGACAGATGGACAGAACGAGAGGGAGAGACACAGAGAGAGAGAGAGAGACGGACAGATGGACAGAACGAGAGGGAGAGACACAGAGAGAGAGAGAGAGGGAGAGAGAGAGAGAGAGAGAGACGGACAGACAGACAGAACGAGAGGGAGAGGGAGAGAGAGAGAGAGAGAGAGACAGAGGATGGTTTTACAGATTCATCTCCAAACATAAATCTCCCTTCATCGTGTCACTGAGCAGCAGAATGTTCAATGAACTAATGGAAACTCGTAAATACAGTTTATTTGTCTGTTGAGCCGCTACACGAGTCTCCTTCTAGCAGGAAGAGTCACTCAAGTGACGGACACAAAAACACACAAACTGGAGGAAAGTCAAGTTCTCAGCTTCACTCACAGAACGGTGAAGGAAGGTTTTTTGGAAATGAACTTTTATCTGTAAACACATGAGAGGAACTGGCTATCTTCATCAAAGTCCCAACAAAAACAACTGGCAACCGAAGTTGAATTTGGCGAAGTTCTCACAGCCAAAGTCACCACATTGTCATTCAGTGATACAACACAACGTCATCCGCGAATGCTCTCACATTATTAACGAAGTCTGTATTTTGCTTTTTGTGGTCGAGGCTGAAACATCTCCATCAGTTGGAGTGGTGCAGATGTTCTTTGTCCAAAGGTTGTATTTGAATGAGCTTTATATTTAACCCCTCCAGGAGGTCAACGTTTACACTTATCCTGTGAAATATCTCAAAATCGACTTGTTGCATCGCCACAAAATGGACATTCAGCAGGAAGAACAAACCAAAAGAGAAAGAAGTCATGAGTCATTTTAGCCCTTTTTCAGCCCGTACAACTTCAGTGCATTCTCATAATGTTTCGAGAGACGGTCGCAGTTTTAAACTCGTGGTTAACATTCAACATTGAAACAGAACGAAAACAAGACGAAACTAAATTAGGTTTTCATCCAGCGTTCAAAGCTAAGCCCACAAAAAGTAACAAACCGTAACTCGTAGATATTCCACAAATGATTTTGTGTATTATCTATATTCTTTATATTATTGATTAGTCAGTTTTTTTTTTTTTCTATAAAATGCCAAAATAACGTGAAAAAAATGCACATAATCTAAGAGCCCAAAGTGATGCCTTCAAGTGCCTCGTTTTGTCTTCAAAACCGTCCAAAAAAATTCAATTTACTGTGATGAAAATCAGAGAAAAGGAACAAACGAATGTGACAAATGATTCATTGATTATCAAAATAATTGTGAAATAATAATTTTAGTATCCAGTCGGCCGACATTCGTTGATATATTTTTCATAAATGTGATTCCGGACTGAACTGACCCTTCGACCCCGTTAGTGTTGGTACTTTACATCAACTCTGGACTTCATGCGTGATGA
>NW_022287679.1:0-2129 GCF_004355925.1 Anarrhichthys ocellatus | reverse complement strand
CACACACACACACACACACACACACACACACACACACACACACACACCCCTTTCCCAAAAACATGCTGGCAAAGATATTAAAATCTATTTGATGAACTTTCTTAATCTGAAGAGGCGTTTCCTAATAAATGATCATGGTGTGATTTTTGCTGCGATCTGTACGACAGATGTTTTCGATAAAATTTTGATCAATTGTGCTGCCTTCATGCTAACACACTAAATGAAGAGGGTACACGTTCCATCCCCTACCCATCAGCTCGCCCACACCTCCATCGTGAGAATGTTGGCAAGAAACGTCTATGAGTGATTGTCGGGAAACAGGAAACCGATCAGTCGCGAGGTTGTCACCCGTCTTTCTGGTCTGATTAACATTCAGACGTCTTGTTTTTCCTTTGATGTGAAAGCTGTGTGTTTAAATGGAAATGTGCTTTTTCTTCCAGCTGTTGTGTCAAGTGATTCAGTCCTGATGATGATGAAACCCTGGCTGACAAGGTCATCAGCTCTGACCACACACACACACACCCACCTCTAGCTATCAACTAGTTTATCAGCGCCACTTTCTGGTCAGCAATAGCAGAGAAAAAGGCAACAATTCCTCATATTTCCGCAGTTCGGTGTTTTGTTTAATAAATTAATTTAAACTAATTGTTGCATATTAATCCCCTAATCGATCAAGTAATTGTTTCTGCTCTGGCTTTTAGGTCCAGCTGTTGTGCCAACACTTCTAGTTAATGAGTATTTACTGTGCGTCAGCTTGATTTATTCATCCACACTATTTTCAGATTTATCCTCAGTGAGGAAACGAAGAGAAAAAGACGACAAGTTCTCACATTTATCCTCATCTGTTTGCGTCACTGAGGCCTTTTAAATCTACCAAGTGTGTGTGTGCGTTTGTGTGTGTGGACTTACCGTCTGGCTGTCAGGAAAGTCCATCTTGATCAGCTTGTGAGCGCACTCCTCAAAGTCCAAACTACAGGGGAAAAAAATCAGTAAATTAGTAAGAGTACATCAGTGTGTGTGTGTCATTTTCTCAATCTGTTTCAGTGTTTCATTCTGTTCTCCAAACCTGTGAGCCGCTCTACAATGAAACCATAGTAACTAGGCTGCACACACACACTGATGTACTCTTACTAATTTACTGATTTTTTTTCCCCTGTAGTTTGGACTTTGAGGAGTGCGCTCACAAGCTGATCAAGATGGACTTTCCTGACAGCCAGACGGTAAGTCCACACACACAAACGCACACACACACTTGGTAGATTTAAAAGGCCTCAGTGACGCAAACAGATGAGGATAAATGTGAGAACTTGTCGTCTTTTTCTCTTCGTTTCCTCACTGAGGATAAATCTGAAAATAGTGTGGATGAATAAATCAAGCTGACGCACAGTAAATACTCATTAACTAGAAGTGTTGGCACAACAGCTGGACCTAAAAGCCAGAGCAGAAACAATTACTTGATCGATTAGGGGATTAATATGCAACAATTAGTTTAAATTAATTTATTAAACAAAACACCGAACTGCGGAAATATGAGGAATTGTTGCCTTTTTCTCTGCTATTGCTGACCAGAAAGTGGCGCTGATAAACTAGTTGATAGCTAGAGGTGGGTGTGTGTGTGTGTGGTCAGAGCTGATGACCTTGTCAGCCAGGGTTTCATCATCATCAGGACTGAATCACTTGACACAACAGCTGGAAGAAAAAGCACATTTCCATTTAAACACACAGCTTTCACATCAAAGGAAAAACAAGACGTCTGAATGTTAATCAGACCAGAAAGACGGGTGACAACCTCGCGACTGATCGGTTTCCTGTTTCCCGACAATCACTCATAGACGTTTCTTGCCAACATTCTCACGATGGAGGTGTGGGCGAGCTGATGGGTAGGGGATGGAACGTGTACCCTCTTCATTTAGTGTGTTAGCATGAAGGCAGCACAATTGATCAAAATTTTATCGAAAACATCTGTCGTACAGATCGCAGCAAAAATCACACCATGATCATTTATTAGGAAACGCCTCTTCAGATTAAGAAAGTTCATCAAATAGATTTTAATATCTTTGCCAGCATGTTTTTGGGAAAGGGGTGTGTGTGTGTGTGTGTGTGTGTGTGTGTGTGTGTGTGTGTGTGTG
>NW_022287678.1:0-2129 GCF_004355925.1 Anarrhichthys ocellatus | reverse complement strand
GAAAACAATCAATTGAGTTTTCTTCTTTCCATGTCCAACCCACACCCATTACATAAGGAAAAGATGTAAGGTAACTTAAGATGGGAATCATTCAAAGAGGCTTTTATTTTGTAGGTTACCCACCAAGTTGCAGCAGAACCTGCCCTGCAGGTAGAAATGAGAGACACGCCGCTGGATTTAAGGAGAAAGCAACTGATGGCAAACTACGGATAAGCCCCTCAGCAGGTTACCTGGTGGTGGCTCCATGGATGCTTGTGTGGCCTGACATAGACTGGTATTTGTTTGAGGTTGAAAAGGACAGAAAAATATGAAGTTGATTTGGTAAGTGCATTTGAATATTATATAATAAAGTATTGTGATTTTACACAGATGGTCTATAAGCCCACCTCGGTGCATGCTGGTCCTATCTCCACTCATACATATAGCCACAGGTGCCCACAGTAATTAACCAAACAACAAAAAATAATATAACTAAACAAATTACTATGAAAGAGAAAAAACAATGTTATCAAACATCTACAATAATTAAACAATACTACTTATAAATTAAATAACAAAATACAATATCAAATTAATAGCTCCAACAACTATGATGGGTGGAAATAACGAGACAGGAAAGGGTGTTGATTTGCTCCGAATCATCTTCAGCCCTATAGCAAGTTTGAGGTCTTTTCATTCAAACAGACGTCAAGATAAGTGGTGAATGGACTGTACTTGTGTCGAGCTTTTGTTGTCTTCCAACCACTCAAAGCACTTTAACACTACATGTCATCATTCACACATTCACACACTGATAGCAGGGGCTACCATGCAAGGTGCCACCTGCCTATCAGGACTAACTAACATTCATACAACATTCAGACACTGTCGAGGACACATCGACATGGACTAGCGGAGCCGGGTATCGAACCGCCGATCCTCTGATTCGACCTTGCTCTACCACAGTCGCCCCATATACTGCATGAATCAGAATCAGAACCGTTTATTGCCAAGGAAGTTTGCACCTACAAGGAATTTGTCATGGCGGGTGGTGCGTAACATTTAACAATAAACAATAACATTAAACTATCAATCAACACAGTGCAAGAAATAGAAACATATTAAAATTTACAGTAAAATATAAAATATAAAATAAAGTGCACAACAAAACAGATAACAGGACTGTAAAACAAGTGAAGTGTAAGTGAAATGCTAAAAGTGATGAGTGTGTTTAAATAGAGAAACAGGGATGTGCAGGGGAGAGACCAGAAGGAAATGTCCTGTGGATGACAGAGTCAGTGGGGGACCCGGGCTTTGTTAATGAGCCCGACTGCGGACGGGAAGAAACTGTTTGTGTGGCGTGAGGTCTTGGTTCTGATGGACCGCAGCCTCCTGCCAGATGGAAGGGGCACAAACAGATCATGTCCAGGGTGGGAGGGGCCGGCTACAATCTTTCTTGCTCGCTTCAGGGTCCTTGAAGCGAACAAGTCCTGGAGGGACGGCAGATTGCAGCCAATCACCCTCTCGGCAGAGCGAATGATGCGCTGCAGTCTTCCCTTGTCCTTGGCAGTGGCTGCAGCATACCAGACTGTGATGAAGGAGCAGAGGATGGACTCAATGATGGCAGTGTAGAAGTGCACCATCATTGTCTTTGGCAGGTTGAGTTTCTTCAGCTGCCTCAGGAAGTACATCCTCTGTTGGGCCTTCTTTGTGATGGAGCTGATGTTCAGCTCCCACTTGAGGTCCTGGGTTATGGTGGAGCCCAGGAAGCGGAAGGACTCCACCGCGTCGACGGGGGAGTCACACACAGTGATAGGGGCTGGAGGCTGAGACGTGCTTTCCCAGCTTCACGTGCTGCTTCCTGTCAGACAGGAAGTCTGTGATCCACTTGCAGTTGGAGTCGGGCACCTGCAGCTGGGAGAGCTTGCAGCAGAGACGGGATGATGGCATTGAAAGCAGAGCTGAAGTCCACAAACAGGATCCTGGCGTAGGTTCCTGGGGAGTCCAGATGCAGGAGGATGAAGTGAAGGGCCAAGTTGACTGCGTCATCTACAGATCTGTTGGCTCTGTAGGCGAACTGCAGGGGGTCCAGTCATGAAGTCATCCAGTCAACCAGAAGAATAACTAATCAGGGAGGTCAGGTTACATTC
>NW_022287677.1:0-2129 GCF_004355925.1 Anarrhichthys ocellatus | reverse complement strand
TGTGTGTGTGTGTGGTTTGGTCCGACATGACAGTGCTGGCTCGATGATTGATAACTGCACCGGTCTTGAAAGCCCAGACCTGGAGACTGGGACTGGGTCGCTGAGGGAGAAAGAGAGACAGGGAGAGGGGAAGGATGGGGAAGTGTGTGTGTGTGTGTGTGGGGGGGGGGCATCTGAACCAGCAAAGTGGGTTGAGAGGCAATGGGGGTTGCTGGGGGGAGCCAATTGCAAACATATGCTGGCTGGCAGGCGGTGGAGAGATGGATTGCAGTGGGACAGTGTCAGAGAGGCAGTTTCATCACCATCTCTACGGCCCTGTTCACCTGATATTTTTAGAACACTGGGGAGATCTGTTAGTCAAAGGAAGAGAGGAGGAGGAGCAGGAGGAGGAGGAGGAAGAAGAGACCTGACTAGCCGTAGGTAACGCCAGGCTCCACTTAGCTAAATCCGTCTAGGGTCCTCAAACGCCGAGTTATTTTGGGTGGGTAGTTGAGAGGAAGAGTCCCACCGATTTGGGTTTTAAAAGGCTTACTATTTCTAGTTCCACTATTCTATTTTATCAAAAAAAACATGCCTGTGCAAAACAAAACAAAAAACGCAAACACAGGACATGCCAGGTTAAACGCACACAAGTTATTTAAACCTGATTGTTTTCACTTGAGGAAATATGCTTTGTCCATATATTTTTAAGTGCTACAATCAGTCCCCCCCACTAACAAGTGTAGTGGGCGACGGTGGTCAACAAGGCTAATATTAGCCTCATATCGTGCTAACTCCAGTGGGGAAGAGGAGGAGGAAGGGGGAATCTGAGGGGAGGACGGGTGAGATGACAGACTCCCAACTATCTGACAGGGAGAGAGAGAGAGAGAGAGAGAGAGAGAGAGAGAGAGAGAGAGAGAGGAACTGTTATAAAGTGACACAACTGGGTCTTCGTCTCACTCACACCACCACTCCTCACTGCAGGCACTCAGTGGAGATGATGGCTTTTGTCCCTTTTGTCTGCCCGTGTGTGTGTGTGCGCGTGTGTGTGTGTGCACTCTCTCGTAGCTGTGTTCCAAGGACCCCGTGTCCTCACAAGTTTGCATAAACCCAGCCGCGTGTTGTCTGATTGTAATGGGCTGCGGAGATCTCAAAAGATTTTCATTGTAACATTTTGCACCGCAGCTCCGAATCATAATAAGAGGTTGTCACTTTTGTTATCACCCACTTGTAATGTCACACCGAGTTGAATTATCCCCGTTCCTCAGTGCATTTTCATCTGAATATATAATCTCTCTTCTTTAGTTAATGGCTGCGCGGGCCTGAGCCAGCCTGGCGGGAAAATGGTTGTACAGTCTCCAGGATCTATAAAAGTATTCCCACCAGTTTGATTTTATTGATTGTTATTGAGTGCTGCACATCAAAAATGCCTTTTTCCTGCTCATCCGCTGGGGAACTATAGAGTTATCATGACCGTAAAACAAAAAGAGGATACAACCCTCGGTTTTGAATGTGCGGTGTTAATTACAGAAAAGAATATCTGCCCCGGAGGAGGAACGTGGAATAAATTGTGCATCACTTCTTTTGAGTTACAACCCAAACACTTTCTTATATGACTAAAATGGACTTTGAAAATATGTTTGTGTGTTCGTGCACGTGTGTGTGTGTGTGTGTGTGTGTGTCAATGTTCTGTTAATTCTCTTTCGCCCCAAAATAAGTCACATATTTCACCACATAGTTATATTTTTATTCACTTTTGTTGTAGTTTACTGTTCTAACCTTGTTGTGCGTCTCAGTTTGTGTCTTCCCCCCCCCCCATGTAACGGCCAGTCTGCCGGCACCTAAAGCAACACTTCAATAACAAGGGAGTGGCTTGAGAGGGTGATCGACAGCAGCGACCTTGCCTCAATTGCTTGTAATTAGTTCTTTAAAAACGGGGCGCCAAAAGACAACTGACCCGTCTCGCATACCTGTTTTCATAGGTAATTGTTAAAACGCCTGCCATTTTCACGCTTGTAACAATAAACTCCTTGAACTAATACACTCATCACTCTTGAAACAGGAGTGCTGACAACCCAGAAGAAAGATATATTTGTTTAAGTGTGTGTGTGTGTGTGTGTGTGTGTGTGTGTGTGGGGGGGGGGGGGGGG
>NW_022287676.1:0-2129 GCF_004355925.1 Anarrhichthys ocellatus | reverse complement strand
TGTATATATATATGTATATATGTATATATATATGTGTATATATATGTGTATATATGTGTATATATATATGTGTGTATATATATATGTATGTATATATGTATGTATATAGGTGTGTGTATATATATATGTGTGTATATATATGTGTATATATATATGTATGTATATATGTATGTATATATATATATCTATATATATGTATGTATATATGTATGTATATGTATATATATATATATATGTATATATATGTATATGTATATATATATATATATATGTGTATATGTATATATGGTTACATATAGTTTAATTTCTTTGCCATATTTTAAGGATCATCAGAAATCATTACATTCATAAATTCAAAGATAAACATTCAATCTGGTATCCATAGTAACGATGCCATCACAGGACTCCATGGATAGAATGGTGTGATGATGACATCACGCATTCTTTGCCTTTAATGTTGTGTATTCCAAAGAGGTTGAACCTCCAATGCATTTTTACTTAAGTTCACTGGAGGAACAAGTAGGATGTGAACTGTCAGAGAGCAAGGCGAGGCTCACCCAAACAAAATCTAAGGGGAGAGTCCTAGAAATTGATGAAGACTGTCTGCAACATTTTCTAGATGTTCTCCACAAAAAGAACGAAACCACGAAATCCACCGAGGGGGAGATGGAGATATCTAAAAACTTCTGACAGGCTACACCCCAGCAAAAAAACTGACCCCTTTCACTCCCAGGTGCAGGTCATTGCTTTGCTTCCATTCAAGCACAAGAGCGGGAAGCAGCAAAGCAGACTCTGGAAAAAGCCCAGGCTTTCTATCAAGCCCAGATAGACGAACAGAGAGTGGAGACGAACAGGATCGCAGCAGCTCTGAAAGAAACACAGGACCTGCTGGAGACTGAGCGTCACGTTCAGCCTAAAACTACCACCGAGGAGGAGATGGAGATATTTAAGAACTTCTGGCAGGCAACAGTTGATGAACGGTAAGACTAGCCCTATTTTTAGGCCTCTGCTCGAAAAAATTCCATTACCATACCTAAAAGACTCCAAATCTGTAACTACAAGGTCTATTTTAATAATTTTGATGGTATAATACAGGTAACACTTGTGAGATGTGTTCATATGTGAAAATATTGTGTATATGTTACTGGTTAATAGTGAATGAAGATGGCACACAGCTCAAATTGAAAAGTTTCAGGTTCACCTGAAAAAAAAGCACTGAAAGCATGAATATCTTTTTTTAAAGATGCAGTTGTAAGCTAAAAACTCTCATAAACCATAGCACAACATGTCACAGGGCTGTATAAAAAGATTTGGTTTTGATAAAGTGAAGCAAACAAAAGTTATAGAGTTTCTTTGTACAGAGGTCGCGGGAGGTCAAGCAGAGTTGTCATTTTGGAACCTGTTCCATTGTACTTTTATATACAATATATTTCACTTGTTTTATCACTACTAGTATTCAATCTATCCAAATACAGCAGATTGGCATCATTTTGAGCCATTTTGAGCCATTTTGAGCTTTCATATCTCTCCTCCATGGAATTTTCTCGTCTCTGTCTGTGTTGATAGAGCCCTTTCTAAGGCCTGTGATTGGCGGATTTCGTCATGTGACACCTCGTTGGACCCGGATGAATCTCAGGAAAGCAGTAGGCAGATTCTTGAGTAGATTGACAGACTTTTTAGCCACTAAAAATCCCAATCCGTGCCACGCAACCCCCATGCGTGAAATGATTTGCCGAACAGTAAAATGCTGAACATTTTGTGATAGTTTCACCCAGGACCTCCATTTTGTCACACACACACACAGAGACATGGAGAGAACACGTCTGAAACGGATTACCATCAATTTCCAGTGCTTTTCTTCACGAAAATCACCTCAAGGTACGATGCATTTACATTTTTTTGCTGTAGAGCAGTTTGTTGTTCGTTGTGTTTCTGGATGTAACTTTTTAATGGTTTCACGGGGAGGAATGTGGAAGCTATGAGTGGACAGTAAGTCCCTGCATGGCGAACCGTAAGTCCCTGCTTGGGGAACAGTAAGTCCTTTCTTGGCCTTACTGTTCGCCAAGTCCCTGCTTGGCGAACCGTAAGTCCCTGCTTGGCGAACCGTAAGTCCCTGCTTGGCGAACCGT
>NW_022287675.1:0-2129 GCF_004355925.1 Anarrhichthys ocellatus | reverse complement strand
CACACACACACACACACACACACACACACACACACACACACACACACCCCTTTCCCAAAAACATGCTGGCAAAGATATTAAAATCTATTTGATGAACTTTCTTAATCTGAAGAGGCGTTTCCTAATAAATGATCATGGTGTGATTTTTGCTGCGATCTGTACGACAGATGTTTTCGATAAAATTTTGATCAATTGTGCTGCCTTCATGCTAACACACTAAATGAAGAGGGTACACGTTCCATCCCCTACCCATCAGCTCGCCCACACCTCCATCGTGAGAATGTTGGCAAGAAACGTCTATGAGTGATTGTCGGGAAACAGGAAACCGATCAGTCGCGAGGTTGTCACCCGTCTTTCTGGTCTGATTAACATTCAGACGTCTTGTTTTTCCTTTGATGTGAAAGCTGTGTGTTTAAATGGAAATGTGCTTTTTCTTCCAGCTGTTGTGTCAAGTGATTCAGTCCTGATGATGATGAAACCCTGGCTGACAAGGTCATCAGCTCTGACCACACACACACACACCCACCTCTAGCTATCAACTAGTTTATCAGCGCCACTTTCTGGTCAGCAATAGCAGAGAAAAAGGCAACAATTCCTCATATTTCCGCAGTTCGGTGTTTTGTTTAATAAATTAATTTAAACTAATTGTTGCATATTAATCCCCTAATCGATCAAGTAATTGTTTCTGCTCTGGCTTTTAGGTCCAGCTGTTGTGCCAACACTTCTAGTTAATGAGTATTTACTGTGCGTCAGCTTGATTTATTCATCCACACTATTTTCAGATTTATCCTCAGTGAGGAAACGAAGAGAAAAAGACGACAAGTTCTCACATTTATCCTCATCTGTTTGCGTCACTGAGGCCTTTTAAATCTACCAAGTGTGTGTGTGCGTTTGTGTGTGTGGACTTACCGTCTGGCTGTCAGGAAAGTCCATCTTGATCAGCTTGTGAGCGCACTCCTCAAAGTCCAAACTACAGGGGAAAAAAATCAGTAAATTAGTAAGAGTACATCAGTGTGTGTGTGTCATTTTCTCAATCTGTTTCAGTGTTTCATTCTGTTCTCCAAACCTGTGAGCCGCTCTACAATGAAACCATAGTAACTAGGCTGCACACACACACTGATGTACTCTTACTAATTTACTGATTTTTTTTCCCCTGTAGTTTGGACTTTGAGGAGTGCGCTCACAAGCTGATCAAGATGGACTTTCCTGACAGCCAGACGGTAAGTCCACACACACAAACGCACACACACACTTGGTAGATTTAAAAGGCCTCAGTGACGCAAACAGATGAGGATAAATGTGAGAACTTGTCGTCTTTTTCTCTTCGTTTCCTCACTGAGGATAAATCTGAAAATAGTGTGGATGAATAAATCAAGCTGACGCACAGTAAATACTCATTAACTAGAAGTGTTGGCACAACAGCTGGACCTAAAAGCCAGAGCAGAAACAATTACTTGATCGATTAGGGGATTAATATGCAACAATTAGTTTAAATTAATTTATTAAACAAAACACCGAACTGCGGAAATATGAGGAATTGTTGCCTTTTTCTCTGCTATTGCTGACCAGAAAGTGGCGCTGATAAACTAGTTGATAGCTAGAGGTGGGTGTGTGTGTGTGTGGTCAGAGCTGATGACCTTGTCAGCCAGGGTTTCATCATCATCAGGACTGAATCACTTGACACAACAGCTGGAAGAAAAAGCACATTTCCATTTAAACACACAGCTTTCACATCAAAGGAAAAACAAGACGTCTGAATGTTAATCAGACCAGAAAGACGGGTGACAACCTCGCGACTGATCGGTTTCCTGTTTCCCGACAATCACTCATAGACGTTTCTTGCCAACATTCTCACGATGGAGGTGTGGGCGAGCTGATGGGTAGGGGATGGAACGTGTACCCTCTTCATTTAGTGTGTTAGCATGAAGGCAGCACAATTGATCAAAATTTTATCGAAAACATCTGTCGTACAGATCGCAGCAAAAATCACACCATGATCATTTATTAGGAAACGCCTCTTCAGATTAAGAAAGTTCATCAAATAGATTTTAATATCTTTGCCAGCATGTTTTTGGGAAAGGGGTGTGTGTGTGTGTGTGTGTGTGTGTGTGTGTGTGTGTGTGTGTGTG
>NW_022287674.1:0-2130 GCF_004355925.1 Anarrhichthys ocellatus | reverse complement strand
TCTGTCTCCCTGCCTGCCCGTCTGTCTCCCTGCCTGCCCGTCTGTCTGTCTCCCCGCCTGCCCGTCTGTCTCCCTGCCCGTCTGTCTCTCTGCCTGTCTGTCTCCACAGCTGAGGGAATTCCTCGTTCGTGTCAACAGGTCTACATGAGAGCCAAGAAGATTTTTGACGACAGGAACTACATGGGAAGGTCAGAGGTTAAATGAAACCTAACTCTGTATCTATACGTGTGTTCTCCAGCCAGAACATAGAGACACGGAGGGTTAATGTTCTCTGTGTGTTGATGTTCTACCTGTGGGTGTCATCACTCAGGTTCTCAGAGGAGGAGGTGCATTCTCTGATGAAGTTACAGACCCTCCATGGTAACGACTGGAGGAGGATCTCTGAGACGATAAACCGCAGCGTGTTCTCTTTAGAAAAACGCTTCGCCAACATCGGTAAACACCCGACTCCTGAGGTTCTGTCAGGTTCTGTTAGAACACATATTCATTCATGAGTTCACTGCAGCTCTAACAGGTGTGATGTATTGATCAGTGATCAGCATGGAAAATACAGTTTAGTCCCGCCCACCACTAAAATCATAATGTGATACTAACACTGATCACATTTTAACATGCAGAAAACTGTCGTAGAACGTGTTACCTGTGTGTGTGTGTGTGTGTGTGTGTGTGTGTGTGTGTGTGTGTGTGTCCGTCCAGCTGCAAATCACGGTCCCTGGAGTACAGATGAGGGGTCCAGATTGAAGCAGGCTATAAAAGATCACCTTAAGATTCTGGTCCGTCAGAATTCTGCAGATCCTGGTCTGACCATGAAGCAGCTGTGTAACAACCTGCCCTGGAAGGAGATCAGTCACAAGGTCGGGACCAGATCCTGGACCCAGTGTCGTATCAAGTGGTCAGTACACCTGCTGGGTCTGGTACTGATACTTCTACTTTAGTGTACTGGACCGGTAATCTGGATCACATGGAACCAGACACATGAGGAGGTTCAAGTGCAACACCAAAACTTGCAGATACAAATAGTTGTGATGCCACAGTGCTGGTGTGACACCTGAGTTTCAGGTCCAGGTCTTCAGGTCTTTAGATCTTCAGGCTTGATGTATAATGTTTGTGTTTCAGGTCTTCAGGTCTGATGTATAATGTTTGTGTTTCAGGTTCTCCTTCCTGAAGGTTAAACTGGCTTCAGGTGTCAGCACCTTCAACAAAGGACCTGAAGGAGTCGAGGCTAGAATCCAGCTCATCAACACGTAAGATCTCATAACACACATCCTTTCAAACTAAACTCAACCAACAGCTGCTGTTTCCTGTCCACGTGTTTTCTTTTGAAAGACCAACAGGATATAACCCCTAATCAACCCTTGATTCTTTTCAATTCAGGTGAAAAGTCAGGGGTCATGTTTAAATGTTATTAGTTTTAAGTGTATTCATCCCTTAATATTTTATAATAAACAACCCATTATCATCACTCTGGTGTCAGTGTGAGCAGCAGAACATCACAGGTTAAGTATCACTTAATGTTTAGCTCATTCAAAAATAGTTTTTCACTTTTGAAACTTATCTAACAACTTAAATTAATAATTAAGTTAAACAAAGAAAATATTTTCCCAGGTGTTCTGAATCAACAACAATAATGTGTTTTAGGCTGTACAACATGCGTGTGGATGACGCAGCAGAAATCGACTGGGACGAGGTCGCTCAGACTGTCGGGTGAGGTCAAACGTCAGCTGATGGATCAAGAGATAAAAGAGAAAATAAAGAGTTAAACCAGTAACATTAGTAGCAGTAATACTAGTGTTTATGTAGTATTACTATTGTACTAAGTGTGTTCTTGTGTTTCAGGAAAGTGACTCCTGTGTGTGTTCAGAAGTGTTTCCACAGCCTGAAAGTTTCCAGAGTTCCCAACTGGACCAGTTTATCCTACGGAGGTCAGCACCGCGATACTTTATATGTCAGCACTGCGATACTTTGTATGTCAGCACCGCGATACTTTATATGTCAGCACTGCGATACTTTATATGTCAGCGCTGCGATACTTTGTGTGTCAGCGCTGCGATACTTTGTGTGTCAGCGCTGCGATACTTTGTGTGTCAGCGCCGCGATACTTTGTGCGTCAGCGCCGCGATACTTTGTGCG
>NW_022287673.1:0-2130 GCF_004355925.1 Anarrhichthys ocellatus | reverse complement strand
TCTGTCTCCCTGCCTGCCCGTCTGTCTCCCTGCCTGCCCGTCTGTCTGTCTCCCCGCCTGCCCGTCTGTCTCCCTGCCCGTCTGTCTCTCTGCCTGTCTGTCTCCACAGCTGAGGGAATTCCTCGTTCGTGTCAACAGGTCTACATGAGAGCCAAGAAGATTTTTGACGACAGGAACTACATGGGAAGGTCAGAGGTTAAATGAAACCTAACTCTGTATCTATACGTGTGTTCTCCAGCCAGAACATAGAGACACGGAGGGTTAATGTTCTCTGTGTGTTGATGTTCTACCTGTGGGTGTCATCACTCAGGTTCTCAGAGGAGGAGGTGCATTCTCTGATGAAGTTACAGACCCTCCATGGTAACGACTGGAGGAGGATCTCTGAGACGATAAACCGCAGCGTGTTCTCTTTAGAAAAACGCTTCGCCAACATCGGTAAACACCCGACTCCTGAGGTTCTGTCAGGTTCTGTTAGAACACATATTCATTCATGAGTTCACTGCAGCTCTAACAGGTGTGATGTATTGATCAGTGATCAGCATGGAAAATACAGTTTAGTCCCGCCCACCACTAAAATCATAATGTGATACTAACACTGATCACATTTTAACATGCAGAAAACTGTCGTAGAACGTGTTACCTGTGTGTGTGTGTGTGTGTGTGTGTGTGTGTGTGTGTGTGTGTGTGTCCGTCCAGCTGCAAATCACGGTCCCTGGAGTACAGATGAGGGGTCCAGATTGAAGCAGGCTATAAAAGATCACCTTAAGATTCTGGTCCGTCAGAATTCTGCAGATCCTGGTCTGACCATGAAGCAGCTGTGTAACAACCTGCCCTGGAAGGAGATCAGTCACAAGGTCGGGACCAGATCCTGGACCCAGTGTCGTATCAAGTGGTCAGTACACCTGCTGGGTCTGGTACTGATACTTCTACTTTAGTGTACTGGACCGGTAATCTGGATCACATGGAACCAGACACATGAGGAGGTTCAAGTGCAACACCAAAACTTGCAGATACAAATAGTTGTGATGCCACAGTGCTGGTGTGACACCTGAGTTTCAGGTCCAGGTCTTCAGGTCTTTAGATCTTCAGGCTTGATGTATAATGTTTGTGTTTCAGGTCTTCAGGTCTGATGTATAATGTTTGTGTTTCAGGTTCTCCTTCCTGAAGGTTAAACTGGCTTCAGGTGTCAGCACCTTCAACAAAGGACCTGAAGGAGTCGAGGCTAGAATCCAGCTCATCAACACGTAAGATCTCATAACACACATCCTTTCAAACTAAACTCAACCAACAGCTGCTGTTTCCTGTCCACGTGTTTTCTTTTGAAAGACCAACAGGATATAACCCCTAATCAACCCTTGATTCTTTTCAATTCAGGTGAAAAGTCAGGGGTCATGTTTAAATGTTATTAGTTTTAAGTGTATTCATCCCTTAATATTTTATAATAAACAACCCATTATCATCACTCTGGTGTCAGTGTGAGCAGCAGAACATCACAGGTTAAGTATCACTTAATGTTTAGCTCATTCAAAAATAGTTTTTCACTTTTGAAACTTATCTAACAACTTAAATTAATAATTAAGTTAAACAAAGAAAATATTTTCCCAGGTGTTCTGAATCAACAACAATAATGTGTTTTAGGCTGTACAACATGCGTGTGGATGACGCAGCAGAAATCGACTGGGACGAGGTCGCTCAGACTGTCGGGTGAGGTCAAACGTCAGCTGATGGATCAAGAGATAAAAGAGAAAATAAAGAGTTAAACCAGTAACATTAGTAGCAGTAATACTAGTGTTTATGTAGTATTACTATTGTACTAAGTGTGTTCTTGTGTTTCAGGAAAGTGACTCCTGTGTGTGTTCAGAAGTGTTTCCACAGCCTGAAAGTTTCCAGAGTTCCCAACTGGACCAGTTTATCCTACGGAGGTCAGCACCGCGATACTTTATATGTCAGCACTGCGATACTTTGTATGTCAGCACCGCGATACTTTATATGTCAGCACTGCGATACTTTATATGTCAGCGCTGCGATACTTTGTGTGTCAGCGCTGCGATACTTTGTGTGTCAGCGCTGCGATACTTTGTGTGTCAGCGCCGCGATACTTTGTGCGTCAGCGCCGCGATACTTTGTGCG
>NW_022287672.1:0-2131 GCF_004355925.1 Anarrhichthys ocellatus | reverse complement strand
CCCTCTTGCTCGATACTCAACGTCCATATTTCCATTTTGTCGGGTGCGGTGCGAAAAATACCTTTCCCTTTATTCACTGACTTTAATAATGAAGTGGAAAAAAAGCAACAAATGAGATGATTCTACAACTTCCCACTGCAAACCAGGTTATTTTGACTGAAATGGCATTTACTCGACACTTTGTGGAGTGACTCACCTTATAAAATGCTATTTTATTGACCACATGGGGAAGTAAAAGTATCTGGTGCGTATGTGATTTAGTTGTGCTTGTGAAAAGTTTAAGACTCGGTGCGAGACTAAATAAAATAATGATGATTGAAAAGTCTTTTGACTCAGGGATGGCACCAGAAACGGATACTTAGGTACCAAGTCGATGCCAAACTTCTGAAAATATGACCCTCGCTTGGGGTCAATTACCGTGATATGTTCAAATTGAATGTTGTAAAATTTAGTTTTTGGCGAGAATCATCAGGGATTAATAATATATTCACAAAGACAGTACGCAAACAGTAATAAAGGAGTGTATGTTGGGCTTTATTTTTTTGTTTTTGATTGTGGTATTGAATTTAATTTGACATTTCATTCCTATTCATTCGTTACCAGAGTCTGTGATGGACATCCTCCAATGGTCTCTTTTGTCTGACAAGACTGAAAGAGATTCAATTAGCCACCATACAAAACAGAAAAAAGCTAAAAGAAATACCAGTTTTTGGGGCTGGAACACAGCAAATGTTTTTAGAAATGCCATTGATTACTTTTCTGCCAGTTGAGTAATTGATTAATCCAGCAATTGCCATATACGACTCTGGTAGCGTCAGCGACCTGTCAATCACAGTAAGCCCGCCCTAAAGCATACCCTGCTTTATGGTCTATTGGACTCTAAATGGACCATCATTTACTAAATGAACATCATGCTGTATTGAAGAAGACTTGAAACTAGAGATTGAGACCATAAACTCATGTTTACAATGTTTACTGAGGTAATAAATCAAGAGAGAAGTAGAGTCATTTTCTCATAGACTTCTATAAAATCTGACTTATTTTTGCAACCAGAGGAGTCGCCCCCTGCTGGTCAGTAGAGTGAATGCAGGTTTTAAGACACAACATTGGCTTCATTCGGCAGAAACAGAGGTTGCTGCCTGGTTACACTGGAATAGTTGGCTCTAATCGTCCCCCGAGGCTGTGGACAAACTTTGTGTTATCTGTTGGTATTTTTCTAGAGGTACGTTAATTATAACCTCCAGGTTCCCAGTGGGGAATGAGGCTTAATGAGGCCCCGGGAGCAGAGAGCGAGGGGATTAAGAGGTCTCACTAGCACTACAAACTGCCTGGCTAACCATCGAGAGCTCCTCTATGAAGTTATGAATGTGCTGAATAATAATGCTGGGAGGTATTCGCGGGTGCCTGAGAGCTATGAGAGAGAGTGACAGACAGAGAGCCAAAGTGTGTATGTGTGTGTGTGTGCGTGTGTGTTTGTGTGTGTGCTGCAGCCAAGACCTTTCTCGCCTCAGCTGGTTGGACAGATTACCTGAAACTGAGAGGAGGAATGAAATACGTATATATATATAGCGAGTGAGAGACAAAGTACGAGAAATGATGACAGAAAGGTCACAGTGATCTCAGAGCAGAGAAGGAGAGGAGAAAGGGGGTATGGAGAGAATACCAGAAGAGGTGGAGTTAGAAAGAAAGAAAATTGTCTTCAAATAAATGCTGTAAATTTGAAAAACACCCACAAGTCTCTTATAAGCTTCGGTTGCACTTAGAGCAGAACTAGGACTGTGGATTTGCCCCTTTATTACTTAAAGCTGGGTTTATTTTCGTCATCATTGGGCACAAATTCCACAATGAACGCACGCATTGAAAAGAGAGTCTGACAATACCAGCGAAAGCGATTCAGATTGAGAGAAAATGTCCAAACTATTAGCAACATTTCCTCTCCACCTCTGAACCGCGTCACATGCAGCAAGCTCGAGCCTCGGATCCCAGTACGTTATCTCGAAGGGCTTTACAGACCAACAAGTCTAGGAAATGATGTAGGATATCAATAACTAGTACTAGTGCAGTTACTGTATGAAGGACGATGTATGGAATGAATAACTAGTACTAGTACAGGTTACCGTATGAAGGACGA
>NW_022287671.1:0-2070 GCF_004355925.1 Anarrhichthys ocellatus | reverse complement strand
TACAACAGTTTGGAGTGAGACCTACACTGTTGGGAGTGAGACCTACACTGTTTGGAGTGTCTTCACAGCCAGGTGAGGAGTTAAAAGATGTTCCTTCAGGGTCTCTAACTTTCTAACAGTGGAATAGGAAGTGGTCATCGTTGTGGGATAAAAACCAATGAAATGAATTTAAAATGTTGCCTGAACAAAACAAAATAATTATCTTTAATCCTACGTTTGTACTTTATATTTTAAAACATGTGATGCTTCTAAATTAACGACTTTGGTAACGACAGACTCACTTAGGATCACCAGGAAGTCCAAGTTGTTGCAGCTGTCGGTGAAGTAGTGCTGTCTGAGCGCGATGATCTTCACAATGAACTCTGTGAAGTAGAGGATGATGACGACGAAGTGGAGCCAGTCCAGAATGTTTTCCGTCTGTTCGCTCTGCTGGTCTGACTCCACCATCAGGGTAACCATGTTCAGGCAGATCACCACCACCACCAAGACTTGAAAAGACCGTTTAGTCACCAGGTCAAAGAGCCGAGCCTGGAGGCAATTCTACATGAGACAATAAGCAGACGATGTCAAAGGGACATACGACACATAGAAACCAGTGAAACCCTGTTATGAATTTATTCAGTTTATTATGAATAAATTCTGAGATCACAATCCTCATCATCCTCATCCTCCTCATCATGTTACTCTGACAGCTGAGAGTGAAGACACTTTAGTATCTTCTGCATCTTAACACTGATGATAAAAACAACAGCAAGAATATGATTTATGATCTGCATTACTGACTTCACGATTACTTTATTTCAGCATGTTGACCATCATCGCATCATTTCCCATCATGCTTCTTGTTTTACTAACTAATTACACAAAGACCTGGATCAGGT
Organism: Anarrhichthys ocellatus; assembly: GCF_004355925.1. Lineage (NCBI taxonomy): Eukaryota > Metazoa > Chordata > Actinopteri > Perciformes > Anarhichadidae > Anarrhichthys > Anarrhichthys ocellatus. Next base: position 1,189 of record NW_022287671.1, on the reverse strand, counting down.
GTTTACAGGCCCCAGTAACTGCAGACCCTGCAGCTAATACTGTTCAGGGACTGTTTTCCTCCTCGGAGCTGCTGAATGAATATGGACCCTGGTCTGACCTGAACCCTAACCTGAACCTTAACCCTAACTCTGACCTGTATTAACTGTATTAAGAACACCGTGAGACTGAAAGTAAATAAACACACCTGAGGTCGTGGAACAGGTTTCTGAGGTTCCATCATACGTTTCTTAACAGACTGGCAATATTTCTGCTGTTGCTTTGTCATAAAAATCTGTTTTCCTGCAGAGTAAAGACAAAAGTAAAGACAAACGTAAACACCAATATTTAAAAAAGTGAAGACAAAAGTAAAGACAAACGTAAACACCAATATAAAGACAGTCAGTCTGTCTCTCAATATAAAGACGTATCTTTTGTCTTTGCAGGCTGTCGATGATGACTCTGATGAAGTAGTTGAAAGTGAAGAAGGAGCTGATGATGAAACCGATGAAGTACAGGTACATGTAGGTGTTGGACTCATAGACGGGCTGTGACTCAAACTAAACACACACACACACACACACAGTTGTATTTCCATCGCTTTAGAAGACGTAACATTGCATTAACTTCCTGCAAACTTACCATAACCATAACTATTACCATAACTATTACCATAACCATAACTATTACCATAACTATTACCATAACCATAACTATTTCCTACCAGTAAAGTAACAGTTGGTGTACTGACCCATGTGGCGTCCACAGCTGCGTACATGACCTCCACACAGTCGACTGAGAGCGCCTGACAGAGAAACACACGAGTCATGAAAACACTGGATGAAGTTTGTTTCTAATGTAAACTCAGGTTAACGTGTCAGGTACTGCTGGACTAAATGATACATATATATTTCTATAAACTATATCTACATGATCCTCATCTTTGTGGATAAATATGAAACAGTGAAGTGAATCATGCAATTTATTTCATCGACACACAAACGTTTTGGGAGTTTTTGTCTGTAATTCGAACAGTTTTGTTGATGGTGGAGAAACACCCATCACAAAGTTAGAAGGGAGTTTGTCAAGCCACCTACAACAAATACTTCATTGTATACTTTATTTAAATATTGTTCTCTAGCTCAGACTACGAGTGTTCGGACTACGAGTGTTCGGACTGCGAGTGTTCGGACTGCGAGTGATCGGACTGCG
>NW_022287670.1:0-2132 GCF_004355925.1 Anarrhichthys ocellatus | reverse complement strand
CACCCCGGTGCATGCTGGTCCTATCCTTCTACTCATATATATATATATATATATAGCAACAAGTGCCCACAGTAAAGTATCCCTGATCTGAAGGTAGATGTTGACAACTGCACACCAAGTCTCTTGGCTGCCCCCTGGTGTATTGTTCGAGAAAGTGTAAACAGTCACTCCAATTAGTTGTCTTCTCCTCCACTCCATTTTCAAAAGCTCTGATGAAAGACCTGTACTGAAGAGGGTCTCCATCAAACACAGGAATATTTCTTACAGAAGGACAGAGCACAGATTTTGCTGGACCAGCAGAGCAGCGATGTCATTTTGTCTTTGCATCACATTTACAATGTCATTCTGATGGGGTTGAGGTTGCACAAGTCCTGCTTGATTTTCATTCACAGTTTGTGTCGTTTGAACTGGAACATCAGTCTTTAATAGCATCTCATCAATTTGTGTGTTTTTGACCTTTGTTTAGGCCTAACAACTTGTGGTTGCGTTATGGGATCAGACACAGAAATAACATCCATTTCAACAGGAACAAAGGTGTAGGCATGGGGATTCAATTGTCTTGCTTCTTTGGATTTGTTCCTTTCAAAATAAGAGTTCATTCCGTCCGAACATTTTGAGCCACGCTGGGATGAATTGATTTCCAAGACATGAAGCTTTGCATTTGTAGCTGCCAATTCCGTTTCAAGTTCCAATTGTTCCTTTTCTTTCTTCAACTTTTCCTTTTCTCTCTCCATTTCCTTTTCTCTCTCTATCATTTCCTCTTGAGCTTCTATTAAATGTTTCCTTTTTAGAGCAGCAACACGCTCCGTCAGTGCTGCCTTGTCGGCCTCAGCTCTAATGCCTGCAGATGATGTTGATGAAATCCGTGATAGCTGGGAATGTGTCTTTACAGATGTCCTCTTTACACTTGACACGTTAGAATCACTATCTTCAGGGTTTATTTCATCTGCAACACTTTGGTCGTCGAGAGAGTCTTTATTTGGCTGCACATATGGGTGACCCACTTCAGACAGCCAGCTTTTTACCTTTTCAGTGAAGTCACAGAACATTGTCATTTTTTCTTTGAAGTACTGATTTTGCCTTGTAACTTCATCTTGAGGTAAAGGTAAGCTCACAAAAGATGTATGCATGTCATTTGCATCTTGGTAACACTTGATGAACGTAGAAAGCTCAGCATTCACTGAATTTACATTTTCATTGGAAGTCATTAATGCACTTATGTTTCTCAAACACTTTTTGGCTTGTTTGCATTTTGCAGTCCTTTTTTGCTGGTACATTTCCGTGTAGAACTCCAAGCCTTTAGAAGTCATTTTAATGTCTCTTCTTGCTGAAGGCGTTTCAACATCCTTCGCCTGAACGTCAGACATTTTGAACACTTCTTCCAAACTGCTTGTCGCACATCAATCAAATCCGGACGTAAATGCAGGTAAAGTGCAGCAAAAAACAGCAAAGGTGCTAACAGGCCGATCAGGTCCAATTCACCACACACACACTGAAGTCGGGTTTTTTAATGACCGCCGATAGTGGTGCGCGGGTGTTGCGCAATGTTCATTTGTAGCGATTCAACGCAGTCAGGTTTAAACATCCAGAAGCATGTACATCACTGTGAATATGGACTTTTAAACTCCACTCGTTTCACCGTCTTCCTATACGGCAGTCCTATCACGTACCCGTTTCTTCTGAGAAGTTTCAGCGCTTTGTTGATCCGCTCCAAAGCAGTTGTCCCGCTGACGTTGAATCCAAGAGTGATGAATGAAACAATCCTCTTTGATCATCCATACGAAATCCAAAACGATCCAATGTCCAACGATGAGGGATCGGTCCTTTGAGTCCAAGGGCGTAGTTTTTACTTTATGTAGTGGCCATTTGTCGACTTAATCAAACTTAAACAAACAATAATCAAACGCCACTGATGCACCGTGGTCGGTATTCTTACGCAGCCAGAAGAGAGTGGATTGTCCATGCAGGATTCCGATTTTCGTGTTTATTAAATAAAGCAAACAAAACAAGCAAACAAACGAACTAACAAAACTCCTGTCGTGCTGTCTCTCCTGTGATGTGATATGCTGGTAAAAACTATACGCCCACCCCGGTGCATGCTGGTCCTATCCTTCTACTCATATATATATATA
>NW_022287669.1:0-2133 GCF_004355925.1 Anarrhichthys ocellatus | reverse complement strand
CGTGTCCTGTCGGCGGGCCGACCGACTCCAGCTCCCCGTGTCCTGTCAGCGATCCGGCCGACTCCAGCTGTGGCCTCCGTGCTGCAGCCGCTCCAGGCTGCCGCCGCCTCAGAGCATCAGCAACCTCCAGCTCCGGCCGCCGCAGTCTCCGAGCAGCGGCGACCTCCAGTGGAGGTTGCCTGTTCCCCAACCTGGAGACCTGTTCCCCGTCGGATCTCCAGCCTCTAGAGACCTGTTCCCCGTTGGATCTCTAGCCTCTAGAGCCCTGTTCCCCGTCTGATCTCCAGTCTCTAGAGCCCTGTTCCCCTCTGATCTCCAGTCTCTGGAGCCCTGTTCCCCGTCAGATCACCAGCCTCTAGAGACCTGTTCCCCGTTGGATCTCCAGCCTCTAGAGCAGGGGTGGGCAAACTTTTGGGCTCAGGGGCCACATTGAGTTTTAAAATTTGACAGACGGGCCGGGCCAGTAGCAGATGGATGGAGAGTGTTTGTGTGAACTAATATAAATTACAGTAAAAGCTATAAACTAAAAAGTAAAGAATACTTACATTTCAGTGGGAACAGTGTTGTTGGTCACCCTTTTTTGCCAGTGCATCAAAGTTTGGTGTCAGTTTGGTCTTGGCAATTCTCAGGACAGATCTGAGGTGTGCATCAACTGGGATCTGTGACGTGATTTGTTGATGTTCATCACGCTGAACGTCTGCTCACACACGTAGGTAGAGCCAAACAACACCAGCATCCTCTGTGCCATCCTCCTGATGTTTGGAAACTTGGCTTCGCTTAGTGAAGCATAAAACTCATCCAGTTTAAGAGAGTTGAACTTCTCCTTTAAGACAGAGTCACATTGAAGGTCAATCAGTTCCAATTGCAACTCCTGTGGCGTTGTTTCATAGTCTTGTGACAGGGGACATGACACCAGCTGAAGTGACTTGTCAATTTTTTCAAAATCAGAGAACCGCCGGCAGAATTCTCCGTGCAGGTCGTCCAGCGATTTGCTGTATTTCTTCATCTGTCGAGGGGCCTCTTTCAGTGTCGCTAGTGTGGGGAAATGAGCGAATGATTTGTTTGAAATTTGTCTTGAGAACAAAGTCAACTTGGCTTTGAAGGCTCTCACGTTTGTGTACATTTCGTGCACAAATTGATCTTTCCCTTGTAGCTTCACGTTCAGCTCATTTATGTGTGTCAATATGTCCACAGCAAAAGCAATGTCACAAAGTCAATCTGCGTCGGTCAGCTCGGGAAAATTGTCAGCTTTCCCGATTAACTTGAAAAATTAGCTAATCTCCTTTTTGAGCTCCCACACTCGTCAACATACTTTCCCCAAACCTAACCAGCGGACATGAGAGTGATAAAGCAAGTCCTGGTGGTCAGCATCAGTTTCCTCAAGGATCCTAATAAACTGACGATGCTGAAGTCCCCTCTCTCGAATACAGTTAACGAGTTTTACAACTGGCTTCACTACATGATCAAGCTTCAGTATAGATTTACACAGTGCTTCCTGATGGATTATGCAGTGCAGGAAAATTACATCCAGCTCAGGGTTTTCCTCTTTCACCTTATCCTGGATTCTTTTCAGCAGCCCGACGTTTTTTCCTGTTAAGTTTGGCGATCCATCTGTGGTGACATTGGCAAGTTTACACCAAGGTAGCTTCAGCCTCTCGATGACACCAGACACCTTGTCATACAAGTCCTCTCCTCGTGTTGTCCCCTTTAGAGATTCCATGGTCAAAAATTCCTCCGTTATCTCAAAATTGTCATTAATCCCTCTGATAAAAATTAAGAGCTGAGCAGTGTCTTTTACGTCGTTACTTTCGTCCAGTGCTAACGAATATAACGTAAATGACTCAGCTTTTTTGTTTAACTCACTGGCTAAGTCTTCGTCAATTAGTTCTACACGGCGAGTCACTGTCCTGCGTGATAAACTCATTTTTTAAAATTTGTTTTTGCTCTCTGGACACAAGAGACCTGCCGTCTCCACCATGCATTCTTTCAAAAACTCCCCTTCGGCGAAAGGCTTGCTGGCCTTTGCTAATTTGAATGCTAGCAAATAACTTGCCTTGGTGCTTGACTCTTGAATAGCAGTTTGTCGGAGAACAATATCCTGCTGAGTCTTTAAATTGGCTGTCAACCTCTGAG
>NW_022287668.1:0-2133 GCF_004355925.1 Anarrhichthys ocellatus | reverse complement strand
CGTGTCCTGTCGGCGGGCCGACCGACTCCAGCTCCCCGTGTCCTGTCAGCGATCCGGCCGACTCCAGCTGTGGCCTCCGTGCTGCAGCCGCTCCAGGCTGCCGCCGCCTCAGAGCATCAGCAACCTCCAGCTCCGGCCGCCGCAGTCTCCGAGCAGCGGCGACCTCCAGTGGAGGTTGCCTGTTCCCCAACCTGGAGACCTGTTCCCCGTCGGATCTCCAGCCTCTAGAGACCTGTTCCCCGTTGGATCTCTAGCCTCTAGAGCCCTGTTCCCCGTCTGATCTCCAGTCTCTAGAGCCCTGTTCCCCTCTGATCTCCAGTCTCTGGAGCCCTGTTCCCCGTCAGATCACCAGCCTCTAGAGACCTGTTCCCCGTTGGATCTCCAGCCTCTAGAGCAGGGGTGGGCAAACTTTTGGGCTCAGGGGCCACATTGAGTTTTAAAATTTGACAGACGGGCCGGGCCAGTAGCAGATGGATGGAGAGTGTTTGTGTGAACTAATATAAATTACAGTAAAAGCTATAAACTAAAAAGTAAAGAATACTTACATTTCAGTGGGAACAGTGTTGTTGGTCACCCTTTTTTGCCAGTGCATCAAAGTTTGGTGTCAGTTTGGTCTTGGCAATTCTCAGGACAGATCTGAGGTGTGCATCAACTGGGATCTGTGACGTGATTTGTTGATGTTCATCACGCTGAACGTCTGCTCACACACGTAGGTAGAGCCAAACAACACCAGCATCCTCTGTGCCATCCTCCTGATGTTTGGAAACTTGGCTTCGCTTAGTGAAGCATAAAACTCATCCAGTTTAAGAGAGTTGAACTTCTCCTTTAAGACAGAGTCACATTGAAGGTCAATCAGTTCCAATTGCAACTCCTGTGGCGTTGTTTCATAGTCTTGTGACAGGGGACATGACACCAGCTGAAGTGACTTGTCAATTTTTTCAAAATCAGAGAACCGCCGGCAGAATTCTCCGTGCAGGTCGTCCAGCGATTTGCTGTATTTCTTCATCTGTCGAGGGGCCTCTTTCAGTGTCGCTAGTGTGGGGAAATGAGCGAATGATTTGTTTGAAATTTGTCTTGAGAACAAAGTCAACTTGGCTTTGAAGGCTCTCACGTTTGTGTACATTTCGTGCACAAATTGATCTTTCCCTTGTAGCTTCACGTTCAGCTCATTTATGTGTGTCAATATGTCCACAGCAAAAGCAATGTCACAAAGTCAATCTGCGTCGGTCAGCTCGGGAAAATTGTCAGCTTTCCCGATTAACTTGAAAAATGAGCTAATCTCCTTTTTGAGCTCCCACACTCGTCAACATACTTTCCCCAAACCTAACCAGCGGACATGAGAGTGATAAAGCAAGTCCTGGTGGTCAGCATCAGTTTCCTCAAGGATCCTAATAAACTGACGATGCTGAAGTCCCCTCTCTCGAATACAGTTAACGAGTTTTACAACTGGCTTCACTACATGATCAAGCTTCAGTATAGATTTACACAGTGCTTCCTGATGGATTATGCAGTGCAGGAAAATTACATCCAGCTCAGGGTTTTCCTCTTTCACCTTATCCTGGATTCTTTTCAGCAGCCCGACGTTTTTTCCTGTTAAGTTTGGCGATCCATCTGTGGTGACATTGGCAAGTTTACACCAAGGTAGCTTCAGCCTCTCGATGACACCAGACACCTTGTCATACAAGTCCTCTCCTCGTGTTGTCCCCTTTAGAGATTCCATGGTCAAAAATTCCTCCGTTATCTCAAAATTGTCATTAATCCCTCTGATAAAAATTAAGAGCTGAGCAGTGTCTTTTACGTCGTTACTTTCGTCCAGTGCTAACGAATATAACGTAAATGACTCAGCTTTTTTGTTTAACTCACTGGCTAAGTCTTCGTCAATTAGTTCTACACGGCGAGTCACTGTCCTGCGTGATAAACTCATTTTTTAAAATTTGTTTTTGCTCTCTGGACACAAGAGACCTGCCGTCTCCACCATGCATTCTTTCAAAAACTCCCCTTCGGCGAAAGGCTTGCTGGCCTTTGCTAATTTGAATGCTAGCAAATAACTTGCCTTGGTGCTTGACTCTTGAATAGCAGTTTGTCAGAGAACAATATCCTGCTGAGTCTTTAAATTGGCTGTCAACCTCTGAG
>NW_022287667.1:0-2133 GCF_004355925.1 Anarrhichthys ocellatus | reverse complement strand
CCAAACAAAGCTGAACTCTGACTCGTAGCTATTCTTTGTCCTACATGAAACGTTATATAACGGACCCACCCCGAGCAAGGGGTTAGGGGTAAAAGGTAATGGCTGTAACGCTAACAGTCAGTAGTGAAAAATAATCTCTCAACCTATTCCTGAAATCTACAAACGGAAAGTAAAAACAGACTTTAGATCCCCAGATTCTACTTGTGTTATATCATTCATCTCTCCTAAACAAGAGGCTAAGAATGCTGGTTGTGCTCTTCTTTTTGCTGACAATAAGAAGCACAATCAGGTCTATAAGTGAAAATATACTTATTGAAAAGACAACTTTATGCTTTTCTCATATGTTATCACTAGAGGGCACACTTAACCTGTGCAGTACTTGGAATGAGGGTTCATTTTCTCAGATCATTTACTCTGAGGTGCTTTTTTTGTTTGGTTGGATAAAGCCCTGAAGAGGATCTGTGAGCCAAACAGAAAATGTCATATTTATTTGTTGTTTTAAATAATATCATTTTGTCTAGTCTTCACCAGGTGCATGTCCATGATTCCCTCAGCCTGGATGGGTTTGTGTCGGACGTCCCCAGACATCCCTCAGATACGAACTCTCCTGGGGTCTACTCCTTAGATTGTGAAATGGTGATCAGCTTTTTTAGGATCTTCTTCATGTTGAGTGCTAAACTCCAATTTATTTGTAAAAGTTTTATTAGAATCCTTAATTTGAATCTGTGACCACAAAAATGTTAAGTAGCACAAAAGTCAAACTTTGGTTAACTGACAGATGAGAAATTCTTCGATACCAGATTATTTTATGTTATTTGTTTCAAAATGGATTACTGTATAGCTTCTATACGAAAGGATATATATATATATATATATATATATATATATATTAAGACCATTCATTTGTCAGAAGAAGGAAATTAACAGAATGAAAAATTCCTTTTATGTGTGTTACTTCTTTTCCAAAATGACACCCATCAATGTCAGCAACTTACTGTTACATGAAGGAGCAAACAATACAACTGTTCACGTATATTTGAAAGCAAATACATGGTAATCTAGTGCACAGAGGTGAACTATGTTGTCACTTCAGTTTTCCAGGCTGGGCTGACTGAACCTGACATAACAAGTGAAACTACAAAGTTGCACTCATAGAGGGCAGATCTCTGCCAAGATTGTCTCCAACGACCGCTGCTGTAATGTTTGATTGACTAAATACAACCCAAAGTTGGCTAACGCACCATCTAGGCTGCGAGTGTATCAGACGTGTTTTTCACTTGCACAGTACATTCTCATTTTGTATCTATGCAGATGTCCATACTGGCTTTGTGCAGGCGTGAGTCTCAGCACGTCCTATTGGCATAGCTGCAACGTGACGCATTTATTTAGTCTTCAAGTCTACTGAGGAAACTGTTGAAGCTGTTAATATGTCACTCTATTAAGTTTCATTTTCTTAATGCAAGAAAGTAACCGTTTAGATTTCCAATATGTGGTCTGTTTCACCAAATAATACCTGTTTGGAAATTAGCTACATGGTTTTGAAGATGTGACGGTGAACTGTCTGCTGGTAAAATCATACTGAATCATTCATTTAGGAGATAAGATTAGTGAATGAGCAGTCAGCAGTCAATTAATGGCAGTATCATTATAGTATAATATATAGTGCCTCTACTGAATTGATAATACTATAAGTGTGAGACCTTGAGCATGCAGCCATAAATGAACACCCAAAATATTACCCAGTTTGGTGCTACAGTATGCAAGATTAGATGTGGACAGACACAGAGATGCATTCATGCACACGCCCGTTCACTCACTCGCTCATGCAAACCATTCATCATGTCCTTGCAAAGGTAACAAATAGCATAACATCGTTTCACGGGAATATTGAACGTTGTGGAGCGATTTTCTGAGTGTTTCATTTGCTTTTTTATTTGTTTTACAGTTGTCCCAAGACACAAAGTGCAATCCAGGGCTTTGTGGTTACATTACATGATTAGGCCTAACAAGACAACCAATGAACTGTTCATTCAGTTTTTCACCAACTACATCTCAGTCCAGTCAGTTACTCAGCCTTTCTCTTTGTCTTTCTGCCACAGCACCTCCGGAAGCAGAAACTGCAGGTCTTGACAA
>NW_022287666.1:0-2133 GCF_004355925.1 Anarrhichthys ocellatus | reverse complement strand
CCAAACAAAGCTGAACTCTGACTCGTAGCTATTCTTTGTCCTACATGAAACGTTATATAACGGACCCACCCCGAGCAAGGGGTTAGGGGTAAAAGGTAATGGCTGTAACGCTAACAGTCAGTAGTGAAAAATAATCTCTCAACCTATTCCTGAAATCTACAAACGGAAAGTAAAAACAGACTTTAGATCCCCAGATTCTACTTGTGTTATATCATTCATCTCTCCTAAACAAGAGGCTAAGAATGCTGGTTGTGCTCTTCTTTTTGCTGACAATAAGAAGCACAATCAGGTCTATAAGTGAAAATATACTTATTGAAAAGACAACTTTATGCTTTTCTCATATGTTATCACTAGAGGGCACACTTAACCTGTGCAGTACTTGGAATGAGGGTTCATTTTCTCAGATCATTTACTCTGAGGTGCTTTTTTTGTTTGGTTGGATAAAGCCCTGAAGAGGATCTGTGAGCCAAACAGAAAATGTCATATTTATTTGTTGTTTTAAATAATATCATTTTGTCTAGTCTTCACCAGGTGCATGTCCATGATTCCCTCAGCCTGGATGGGTTTGTGTCGGACGTCCCCAGACATCCCTCAGATACGAACTCTCCTGGGGTCTACTCCTTAGATTGTGAAATGGTGATCAGCTTTTTTAGGATCTTCTTCATGTTGAGTGCTAAACTCCAATTTATTTGTAAAAGTTTTATTAGAATCCTTAATTTGAATCTGTGACCACAAAAATGTTAAGTAGCACAAAAGTCAAACTTTGGTTAACTGACAGATGAGAAATTCTTCGATACCAGATTATTTTATGTTATTTGTTTCAAAATGGATTACTGTATAGCTTCTATACGAAAGGATATATATATATATATATATATATATATATATATTAAGACCATTCATTTGTCAGAAGAAGGAAATTAACAGAATGAAAAATTCCTTTTATGTGTGTTACTTCTTTTCCAAAATGACACCCATCAATGTCAGCAACTTACTGTTACATGAAGGAGCAAACAATACAACTGTTCACGTATATTTGAAAGCAAATACATGGTAATCTAGTGCACAGAGGTGAACTATGTTGTCACTTCAGTTTTCCAGGCTGGGCTGACTGAACCTGACATAACAAGTGAAACTACAAAGTTGCACTCATAGAGGGCAGATCTCTGCCAAGATTGTCTCCAACGACCGCTGCTGTAATGTTTGATTGACTAAATACAACCCAAAGTTGGCTAACGCACCATCTAGGCTGCGAGTGTATCAGACGTGTTTTTCACTTGCACAGTACATTCTCATTTTGTATCTATGCAGATGTCCATACTGGCTTTGTGCAGGCGTGAGTCTCAGCACGTCCTATTGGCATAGCTGCAACGTGACGCATTTATTTAGTCTTCAAGTCTACTGAGGAAACTGTTGAAGCTGTTAATATGTCACTCTATTAAGTTTCATTTTCTTAATGCAAGAAAGTAACCGTTTAGATTTCCAATATGTGGTCTGTTTCACCAAATAATACCTGTTTGGAAATTAGCTACATGGTTTTGAAGATGTGACGGTGAACTGTCTGCTGGTAAAATCATACTGAATCATTCATTTAGGAGATAAGATTAGTGAATGAGCAGTCAGCAGTCAATTAATGGCAGTATCATTATAGTATAATATATAGTGCCTCTACTGAATTGATAATACTATAAGTGTGAGACCTTGAGCATGCAGCCATAAATGAACACCCAAAATATTACCCAGTTTGGTGCTACAGTATGCAAGATTAGATGTGGACAGACACAGAGATGCATTCATGCACACGCCCGTTCACTCACTCGCTCATGCAAACCATTCATCATGTCCTTGCAAAGGTAACAAATAGCATAACATCGTTTCACGGGAATATTGAACGTTGTGGAGCGATTTTCTGAGTGTTTCATTTGCTTTTTTATTTGTTTTACAGTTGTCCCAAGACACAAAGTGCAATCCAGGGCTTTGTGGTTACATTACATGATTAGGCCTAACAAGACAACCAATGAACTGTTCATTCAGTTTTTCACCAACTACATCTCAGTCCAGTCAGTTACTCAGCCTTTCTCTTTGTCTTTCTGCCACAGCACCTCCGGAAGCAGAAACTGCAGGTCTTGACAA
>NW_022287665.1:0-2134 GCF_004355925.1 Anarrhichthys ocellatus | reverse complement strand
TCTGCTCTGTGACTACAGACGGGTAATCTGCTCTGTGACTACAGACGGGTAGTCTGCTCTGTGGCTACAGACGGGTAATCTGCTCTGTGACTACAGACGGGTAATCTGCTCTGTGACTACAGACGGGTAGTCTGCTCTGTGGCTACAGACGGGTAGTCTGCTCTGTGGCTACAGTGAACATGTTATAATGAGAATCTATATATATTATAATCAGTAATGGGCATTATAGTGATGAAGCGATTCGACCCCTCAGAGCTCATTTGCTGTGGTTTGTATAATGTACGAATAAATATGACATACCTCATTTATTCTTATTAGTTTTCTTATATGAACAGAAGCTTTTACAAGGAGTTACCTTAGACTACAACTTTGGGATTAATAATAATAGTTTATTTTTTCAGCTTAGTTGATTATTCTTACTTTATTTATTCATCTTAGATGTTTCTATAATCCATTAATACATTAACTCTATTTCTACAAAGTCAAAAACCACCTAAAAACCTACAATTTAAGATTTTTGCTGTTTTATACTGCTTTTCTGATGAGCTACTGCAAAATGTGCGTTAAAATATGTTGATGGAAACTTATTATTACTCTTTGTATTGTGTGAATTTTTAAACCATGAATTTTATAATAATACAATTTCCCCAGAGGCCTTACTCAATGTAAAGCTACATTTAACACAAGAACACAGTTTCCCCCAAAGGATTCATTCACGTTTCATCTCATTTATCAGACCACACCCCCCCCCCCTCCCCCCTTTACTATCTGCTCACCTCACATTTATTCATACCCCCCCACACTCTCAGACAGCATTACAAATGACCTTCCTCCCTGCAGCTATCCTTTCTCCAGCTCTGGTTTTTAATTAACCCCACTTCTGCAGAGCTGCACCTCATGAACCACAGAGACTGTATACCTTCCATCTGTAAATAAATATAAATATATATATATATATATATATATAAATATATATATATACAGATATATATATATATATATATATATAAATATAGATTTTATCAAGAGAAATCAAGAGAAATCCTCTGGTGCAGCTCTGCTCTGTTTGTTTGCATTTACATTATATATATTTAGAAACAAAACAACACGACGGTTCTACAAATTTAGAATTTACTGATTCACCGATTATAACAATATAAAATGCTTTTCTTTCACCTTCATGTGTCCTGACATGTTTAAGTGCTGGTGAGAAGTAGAAAGTGGATTGTTTTTTTTAGGTGGAATTCCCTCCAGTCAGCCTGAAGTGGATTTGTATTGATTTGTTCCTCTAACGAGCTCCAATCACGACGCGGCTGTCACAGCCGTCACATACCTGACGCCTCACTGGACTGACTGACGGCCGGAGTAGTCCCGCCCACCACGAGCAGGAGGAAGAGGAGGGTGGAGATGAAGGACGCCCTGCAGAGAGACGGAGAGAACGTGTTATTACAACGTTTTTGGCTGTTTTTGACGATAAAATCTGACTTAAAAAACCTGAAATACATATTTTCACAAACAAATCGGAAAGTATCAATATTTCTGTCAATAATAATACAAATACTCCATGAACAGATTCTCACATTGATCAGTGATGAAACATTACATACAAGTACTGCTTCAGAGGTGATACTAGTGGTACTACTTCTTTTACTAAAGAATCAATGAATCACTATGACAACACGTTACAGAAACACCATTTGTGCTGTTTTATCCAAATATATATATCTTCATCATCATCTGTACATTAGATGTTATGTTTACGTGTGGAACAGCTGCTGTTTCTATCTGTACAACGACGCCTTCAAACTTACTTACTACTTAAACATCTGCTAACTATCTGAAGACGATGATTAAATGAGCTTCAGCGGCAGATTAAATCACATTCGTCTGGTCGTCACGGGAGACGAGACGGATGATAACGACCTTCAGCTCTCGTTCATCTCTTCATCTTCATCACTTCTCGTGTGACAGAAATGAATAAGTTTTATTCATGTTAACCTCACGGCTTCTATCCGATCTGTCCAATCCCTTACCCATCAACTACATGCCAAGGCCTGGTGATATAATAGGTTAATCATTGGTTACTGATTTAACATCAGTATTCATAATTACACTTCATGTTTACTTCTCCTGA
>NW_022287664.1:0-2134 GCF_004355925.1 Anarrhichthys ocellatus | reverse complement strand
ACAGGTGAGAGGGGTGAGACAGATGAGAGGGGTGAGACAGATGTGAGATGGGGTGAGACGGATGTGAGGGGTGAGACAGATTATGAGTTATTGTTTCTCTGTAAACAGAACGTGTGTTCGTGTCTGATTGTTTGACCTTAATCCAGTTGTCATCAGTGCGTCTCTGAAGTTAATCTCATGATGTTGTTCTCCGTGTTCTACTTGTTGTGAGATGATAAACTAACAGTTATTATCTGAATATGGATGTATTAAATATATATATATCATATGAATATGACGTTAGAAATGAGAAATCTCATCAAAACAATGTCGTCCTCACAATATTTAAACAGATTCAATCTCTAATTATTAATCTTAAAGTTGCATCTAAGGATTATTTTGATGTTTGTTATTCTGCCGATTGTTTTCTCAGTTAATTGTTTTGTCTATAAAATATTAATTATATTTATTTTTACTTTCATCAAAGGTTGGACTCTGACATATAGTCACTCTGACTATTCCACTTAATTATATATTTAACTTTATGTTTGATGTTTATACTACCCTTCTTTTCTGCAAGCACTTCTTATGTGTATTTTTCCTTTCTTTTAATTTCATTTGGTCACACATGAAAGGAAACGTTCATATATGTACTGTGTACACACACGTATCTACTGTGTGTGTGTGTGTGTGTGTGTGTGTATGTATGTATGTACAGTGTGAAAAGGTGTTTGCCACCTTCCTGATTTCTTATTATTTTGCATGTTTGTCACACTTAAATGTTTCAGATCATCAAACAAATTTAAATATTAGACAAAGACAACACAAGTAAACACAAAATGCAGTTTTTAAATGAAGGTTTTTATTATTAAGGGGAAAAAACAATCCAAACCTACATGGCCCTGTGTGAAAAAGTGATTTGTATATATACCGCAGATCAAATGATACGATTACAAAGTCGATCATAGATCTCCGGCCTAAGGTGTTCTGGTACCAGGTACACTTATGAGCCACCTTATGTTCGAACATAGTGTTCGTTATGGCCAAACCGTGGCAAGCACAGAAGTCCAATAACGAGACACCATTCGGGTTCAGATCGGGCAAGCCGTTCCTCCCAATCACCCCCCGCCAGGTTTCTCCGTCATCGCCCACGTGAGCGTTGAAGTCCCCCAGGAGAACTATGGAGTCGGTAGGCGGCGCCCTTTCCAGGACCCCTCCCACCGACTCCAAGAAGGCCGGATACTCTGAACTGCTGTTTGGTGCATAAGCACAAACCACAGTCAGAGCCTTGCTCCCCGCAACCCGTAGGCGCATGGAGGCGACCCTCTCGCTCTCCGGGGAGAACTCCAACACAGCGGCGCTCAGCCGGGGGCTCGTGAGTATACCCACTGGCGCCTCTCACCCTGGGCAACTCCGGAAAAGGACAAAGTCCAACCTCTCTCCAGGAGCTTGGTTCCAGAGCCAGCGCTGTGTGTGGAGGTGAGTCCAACTATATCTAGCTGGTATCGCTCCACCTCCTGCACCAGCTCTGGCTCTTTCCCCGCTAGCGAGGTGACGTTCCACGCCCCTAGAGCAAGTCTATGCTGCCGGTGATCGGCTCGCCCAGGCCTCCCGCCCGACCCGCCGCCCGGTCTGCATAGCACCCGACCGCGATGCTTGTCCCTGCGGGTGGTGGGTCCACAGGGTGGCTGCTCCATGCTGTTTATTCGGGCTGAGCCCGACCGGGCCCCATGGGCAAAGGCCCGGCCACCAGACGCTCGCCTACGAGCTCCCCTCCTGGGTCTGGCTCCGGGAGGGTGCCCCGGTTTCCCTGGTCCGGGCGAGGTGGCTGTAGTCCGTGGGCTAACTATCATAGGGGTTGTTTTGAACCGCTCTTAGTCTGGGCTCTCCCCTGAAACCTGTTTGCCTTGGGAGACCCTACCAGGGGCTAATGCCCCGGACAACATAGCTCCCAGGATCACTGAGCCACTCAAACTCCTCCACCACGATAAGGTGGCGATTCACGGAGGAGGTGTGTATATATACACACACACACATATATACATATGTGTGTGTGTATATATATATATATGTATATATATGTGTGTGTGTGTGTGTGTGTGTATATATATATATGTGTGTGTGTGTGTGTGTATATATATACGTATATATGTGT
>NW_022287663.1:0-2134 GCF_004355925.1 Anarrhichthys ocellatus | reverse complement strand
GTTGTGTGTAAACACTCCTAACAGAAGGCGGTACCTTGCTGTATTTACACGTTGTTGTGTGTAAACACTCCTAACAGAAGGCGGTACCTTGCTGTATTTACACGTTGTTGTGTGTAAACACTCCTAACAGAAGGCGGTACATTGCTGTATTTACACGTTGTTGTGTGTAAACACTCCTAACAGAAGGCGGTAGGCGGTACCTTGCTGTTTCCGGAGGTTGTGGTCTGATCACCGGTCGGCTCTGTCGCCCCCTGCTGGCGGAGCTCGTGCTCCTCGTCCTGCTCGTATGAGGCGTTCTCGAACCCCCGGGCGGCGCAGCCCGCTGTAGCCTTCCAGGGCGTCGAGGTCGGGGACACTCCTCCTCCTCCTCCTCCTCGCAGCTCCCGGAGCTCTACGGCGTTGAAAGAGGATTCCATCTGTCGGATGTGCTCATGTCCTCACCGCCCCCCGCTCTGCATCATCCTCACTGATGAAGATCAGACAGGAAGTTCAACAAACTAAATAATAATAATGTTCCTTTAAGTGGTCGATATAGTGACTTATTTGATTTATTTAAATATTCATAACCTGTTGGACTAAATCTACACATTAGTGACCTGCAGCCTGACAGCTTATGTATTTATGAAATATCTTTATTTTGTGTATAAAATACAGGTTTTACACTTCAATAGTAGTTCGTAGTACTACAGTGAAATATAGTGAAGACTTCTCTTATTCATGAGTCACTGCTGTTAGTATCACTTCTTATACACTGTATTTAATCTTTAATGTTGTATTTTACTCTATTTTCTTAATTTAAAAAAAAGTATTTATTAAATTAATCTTCTTCTATTCTATTTTGTGTTATTATTTATTTTATGTTCGTAAATCTTTATATTTATATTCTATTGTTTTGTTCTTCTAATAAAACTCTTCTGGATAAATAAAGTTCTATCTTTCTCTCATTTTAAATTAACACACATTTTATAAAGTTACGGTAAAACTCTTACAAATACAATACTACTCTGAATGAGTACTTTTACCATTGTAGTACTCTTTAACCCTAACTCTTTATACTCCATATTCTACACACAGAACATCTCACCTCAGTAGTTCTTTATCTCCATTTATCTTCTCCTCCTCACCATTAATGCTGTCACTTCCTGTTGAGCCCTAACACACACACACACACACACACGCACACGTGGAGACAGCATGGTGATGACACAGTGAGATAAACGTCTATAACGCTGTATAAACATTCATGTATTAATAAATCGGTGAACAGATTATCTGACAGATGAACTCTGAGATCTGGGTGTGAACCTCGCTCATGCGCAGTTCAGCCTGTATCTCACCGGTTGTTAATCAGAAGCCTGTGTGTGAATATTAGTGTTCATCACCAGGCTGTGGTATTACCTCATCATCGTTATTATTATGATGTAATTTCATCCATGACATCTGTCATTTGTGCTTCTTTGTATTTTTTAAATACATCCTCCCGGTTTATTTTAATTCAATTCAATTCATTTTTGTATCGCAAAAAGATCAGAAATCACAAATTAAACATCTTTGATGTTGTTTCTCTAGCCGGTTATAATCCCTAAAGGCTGAAGCAGCTCGCGGACACGGTGACCGATCATCGGCACATCAGGCGCCCTAAGCCCGCAGCAGAGAGCCCGAGAGACCGCGGGACGATCTCCAGCACCGCGACCTTGTGATGCGCAAAAAAAAAACAAAAAACCTGGACCAGTACCCTCCATCTGTGTGTCTGTGTGTCTGTGTGTGTGATGATATTATCTCCACACCGACTGACCCGTTATTCATGATCCGGATGTGACGGCTGATAAAAAGCTTCTTATGTGGATATAAATAAAAACAGCTGATCGTAAGGCAGGTTTGATAGATTCGGTATCAGGCGGCACCGACCTGAACCAGAACCAGCACGGATACAGCGATCGATCACCTGCAGGGCATCGATCAGAGGGTTTTGGGTTCTTTGCGTAAAGTGATCGGGATGAGAGCGCGCGCGGTCCTACCTGGTGCTGATGGTGCCACGCAACCGGGCGGGAATCAGGAGGTTCTGCAGGACATCATCATCCGGAGAGACGGAGAGATGCTGGATCATGTGGGAGGGAGGGAGGGAGGGGGGGGG
>NW_022287662.1:0-2134 GCF_004355925.1 Anarrhichthys ocellatus | reverse complement strand
GTATGAATACAATAAGTGCAACAAACTAGTATGAATACAATAAGTGCTGAGTGGAAGGCTCAGGGTAGGCCTTCTTGAAGAGGTGAGTCTTCAGCCTGATGAAAGATGGGCAGCGACTCTGCTGTCCTGACGTCAGTGGGGAGTTCATTCCACCACTGTGGGGCCAGGACAGGAAACAGCCGTGACCGGGTCGATCGCCGCAGGGACCTCTGAGCGACGGGGCGACCAATCACCCCGAGGCAGCAGAGCGAAGTGGTCGGGCGGGGGTGTAGGGCTTGACCATGGCCTGGAGATAGGAAGGAGCTGTTCCTTTCACTGCCCTGTAGGCTAGCACCAGAATCTTACACTGGATGAGGGCTCTTACAGGGAGCCAGTGTAGAGAACGGAGAAGGGAAGTTGTGTGGGAGAACTTGATGCGATTGAACACCAGGCGAGCTGCAGCTTTCTGGACAAACTCCAGAGGTCTGATGGCCGACGCCGGGGCTCCGGAAAGTAGTGAGTTGCAGTAGTGAGTTGTATTATCTACGATCACTGTACAACACAGATTTGTTCCTCTTTAAATAAGACAAACTTTAAGACATCTGAGGACCTTAAAAGTCCTAAAAACACATAAACGTACAAATTCAGCTTTAGAGCACAAGTACTGGTATCAGTGGAGCTGGTCATCCCAGAATGATTTAATGCAAAAAAAATGAAGGTATCAAACACGTATTACTACTTTGCAGTTAAGTATTTAACATTTATTCCAACATGAAAAGAAGCAGAAAATAACACTTTGATAAACACGTCAGGACATCTTATTAATGTCAACCTCACATGGAATTCAGTATAATATAATAATATATACAGTATCATATAATAATATTCAATATAATATGAAACAGACACACACACACATATATATATATATATATATACAATATAATATAATATAATATAACATGTTTATTTATTGAGATGCCCTATGGACCTTGTTATAGGAGGTAAAGATCAGGAGAAGTAAACATGAAGTGTAATTATGAATACTGATGTTAAATTAAGCTATGATGAGTTTTCACTGTTAACTTACCATCTCAATTACATGTTGATGCCTCAACATGTAATGTAATGACAACTATGTAGAAGAAAAGATGTTCACTTTGCCTAATATGTAGCTTGACAGAGTTCTCCATGTGTGTCCTGGTGTTCTCATGTTTCCTTATCTCCTCATCCCTCACTCCCTACCCTGGTGTTGTCATGTTTCCTTACCTCCTCATCCCTCACTCCCTAACTGTCCGTGCTGGATCTGTCCCCGTTGTTTCAAAAAGCTAAATAAGTTATTAGCATGATGTCATCCAGCTAGCCAAACCTGTCTGGTGTTCAGCTAGTACAGAAGCTTCATGTACTGCTTCCCTTTCCTGCTAGTCTGCTGTCTGATTGTGAGGTCAGGCTGATCTGGGATCAGCTCGTTCACCTGCAGTTAGTGTTAGTCTCCTCTAAAGTTCTCCTCTCAAACGGGTCTTAAAGGAGTAGTGCTTGCGCTCGCCTGTAGAGACTTGTCCTGATGAGGATGCTCAGTTTGGGGCAATAAAATTTTCACCCAATGCTAAATTGAAAAGGAAGCTGATTGGCTAAACTGCTTCATAGACCCGCCTCCTGTGGGCGCTGCTGAGACATGCACACAGGCGGAGAGGACGTGCAGGAAAAGCATATATTTTGCGCAGATATTATCTTTTACACATATTACTGTGTGCATTCCATATTTCAAAAACAGAAATATTGACAATTTGTATAATTTATTGTTATTATTTTTATTTTTTATCTTTTGTGGCTCAAGAAGGGGGGGGGCGGCGCCCTAGCACCCTCTATTGGCTAGCCGCCACTGACTGGTAGTATAAATAGTAATAATACAAATAGTAAACTATATGAGCAGAATTAACTTGCAGCAGTTACAATAGTAAAAAAGTATTTGTACAGTGCAGGTATCAGTATTAGTACAAAATATATAGTGCAGGTATAAGTTGTAGTACTAAATATATAGTGCAGGTATAAGTATTAGTACAAAATATATAGTGCGGGTATAAGTATTAATATATAGTGCAGGTATAAGTTTTAGTACAGAATTTATAGTGCAGGTATCAGTATTAGTACAGAA
>NW_022287661.1:0-2134 GCF_004355925.1 Anarrhichthys ocellatus | reverse complement strand
GTATGAATACAATAAGTGCAACAAACTAGTATGAATACAATAAGTGCTGAGTGGAAGGCTCAGGGTAGGCCTTCTTGAAGAGGTGAGTCTTCAGCCTGATGAAAGATGGGCAGCGACTCTGCTGTCCTGACGTCAGTGGGGAGTTCATTCCACCACTGTGGGGCCAGGACAGGAAACAGCCGTGACCGGGTCGATCGCCGCAGGGACCTCTGAGCGACGGGGCGACCAATCACCCCGAGGCAGCAGAGCGAAGTGGTCGGGCGGGGGTGTAGGGCTTGACCATGGCCTGGAGATAGGAAGGAGCTGTTCCTTTCACTGCCCTGTAGGCTAGCACCAGAATCTTACACTGGATGAGGGCTCTTACAGGGAGCCAGTGTAGAGAACGGAGAAGGGAAGTTGTGTGGGAGAACTTGATGCGATTGAACACCAGGCGAGCTGCAGCTTTCTGGACAAACTCCAGAGGTCTGATGGCCGACGCCGGGGCTCCGGAAAGTAGTGAGTTGCAGTAGTGAGTTGTATTATCTACGATCACTGTACAACACAGATTTGTTCCTCTTTAAATAAGACAAACTTTAAGACATCTGAGGACCTTAAAAGTCCTAAAAACACATAAACGTACAAATTCAGCTTTAGAGCACAAGTACTGGTATCAGTGGAGCTGGTCATCCCAGAATGATTTAATGCAAAAAAAATGAAGGTATCAAACACGTATTACTACTTTGCAGTTAAGTATTTAACATTTATTCCAACATGAAAAGAAGCAGAAAATAACACTTTGATAAACACGTCAGGACATCTTATTAATGTCAACCTCACATGGAATTCAGTATAATATAATAATATATACAGTATCATATAATAATATTCAATATAATATGAAACAGACACACACACACATATATATATATATATATATACAATATAATATAATATAATATAACATGTTTATTTATTGAGATGCCCTATGGACCTTGTTATAGGAGGTAAAGATCAGGAGAAGTAAACATGAAGTGTAATTATGAATACTGATGTTAAATTAAGCTATGATGAGTTTTCACTGTTAACTTACCATCTCAATTACATGTTGATGCCTCAACATGTAATGTAATGACAACTATGTAGAAGAAAAGATGTTCACTTTGCCTAATATGTAGCTTGACAGAGTTCTCCATGTGTGTCCTGGTGTTCTCATGTTTCCTTATCTCCTCATCCCTCACTCCCTACCCTGGTGTTGTCATGTTTCCTTACCTCCTCATCCCTCACTCCCTAACTGTCCGTGCTGGATCTGTCCCCGTTGTTTCAAAAAGCTAAATAAGTTATTAGCATGATGTCATCCAGC
Source organism: Anarrhichthys ocellatus (assembly GCF_004355925.1). Taxonomy (NCBI): domain Eukaryota; kingdom Metazoa; phylum Chordata; class Actinopteri; order Perciformes; family Anarhichadidae; genus Anarrhichthys; species Anarrhichthys ocellatus. The sequence continues at coordinate 795 of NW_022287661.1, read as the reverse complement.
TAGCCAAACCTGTCTGGTGTTCAGCTAGTACAGAAGCTTCATGTACTGCTTCCCTTTCCTGCTAGTCTGCTGTCTGATTGTGAGGTCAGGCTGATCTGGGATCAGCTCGTTCACCTGCAGTTAGTGTTAGTCTCCTCTAAAGTTCTCCTCTCAAACGGGTCTTAAAGGAGTAGTGCTTGCGCTCGCCTGTAGAGACTTGTCCTGATGAGGATGCTCAGTTTGGGGCAATAAAATTTTCACCCAATGCTAAATTGAAAAGGAAGCTGATTGGCTAAACTGCTTCATAGACCCGCCTCCTGTGGGCGCTGCTGAGACATGCACACAGGCGGAGAGGACGTGCAGGAAAAGCATATATTTTGCGCAGATATTATCTTTTACACATATTACTGTGTGCATTCCATATTTCAAAAACAGAAATATTGACAATTTGTATAATTTATTGTTATTATTTTTATTTTTTATCTTTTGTGGCTCAAGAAGGGGGGGGGCGGCGCCCTAGCACCCTCTATTGGCTAGCCGCCACTGACTGGTAGTATAAATAGTAATAATACAAATAGTAAACTATATGAGCAGAATTAACTTGCAGCAGTTACAATAGTAAAAAAGTATTTGTACAGTGCAGGTATCAGTATTAGTACAAAATATATAGTGCAGGTATAAGTTGTAGTACTAAATATATAGTGCAGGTATAAGTATTAGTACAAAATATATAGTGCGGGTATAAGTATTAATATATAGTGCAGGTATAAGTTTTAGTACAGAATTTATAGTGCAGGTATCAGTATTAGTACAGAA
>NW_022287659.1:0-2135 GCF_004355925.1 Anarrhichthys ocellatus | reverse complement strand
AGTGAGAAGAGCATCCTGGATGAACCAGACTCTCCTCTAGAGGTGAGGCATTCCACAAATAGCAATAACATACACTTTTCGGAGCAAAGAAAACTGTCAATCATTAGTCTATTTAGATAATTTGGTTCAGTATGCCGCAATACGTGATCTTCAGCACCAGGGACAGTGCTTGACGAATTATCGTACATTTGGGCATTGCAGAGTATGTGCAGGAGCTCAGTTTTCCTTTATTTTTATATTTTGTACTCATTCTTGAAGTTGCTCGTCATTGTGTGTGAGTGCTTGTCTGACTTTCCATGTCTCGGACTGAATGTTATCGTGTACTTTTTTCAGTAAAATATCATGTCAGCAGCAACTAGTGGAGTAATGTTGACATACAGCCGTCTTATTTAGACAAGTTTATCTAGTTTTTTCGCGTTTCATCTTTCTTATTTTTATAATGTATTCAAAACGAGTTTGGCAATATGGATAATCATGCTACACAAAGCAACTGTTTCCAGAACTTCGAATGATATTGCATTGTGTGTGGGTGCGTGTGTGTGTAATGCTTGTACTCCTTAATATCCAGTATTATGCAGTTTTGTGTTCTGTACTCTTAGGGACGCTGTTGGCCAGTGTGTGTGAGTTTCACTGCAGATCTCAACACCACCTCCCAGATCATTTATATTTGTCAGAAGCAAGGCCGACACAAGGCACAGTGCGAGTTACCGAGAACACTGCACACGGGCAAACAAACGGGAAATATATTGATCGACATTTGTGTTGATGGTTCTTCATTCTTAGTCATCCAGTGATTGGAATACGACGGTCTCATTTGCGGATTTTTTTTCTGATTCGTTGTGATCCTATAATCGTTGAACGAAACAATGAGACGGCAAGTACTATTGTTTTTCTCGATGCTTTTTTTATGTCCCGTGCTTGGGCAGGTCAGCTATTCTATTCCCGAGGAAATGTCAAAAGGCTCGTTTATTGGCAACATAGCACAAGATTTAGGTTTAGATTTAAAACGTCTGAAAACAGGAAAAGCTCGCTTGCATGTTGGAAACGGCGCTGAATACATCGAGTTGAATAAAGAAAAGGGACTCCTTCTCATCAAAGAGAGAATGGACAGAGAGGCGTTTTGCAAGCAAACGACTCCTTGCGCTCTCCATTTTCAAATAATTTTGGAAAACCCCATCGAGTTCTTTCGCGTTACGGTAGAAATAACAGATATAAACGACAACGCCCCAATATTTAAAATGAATAATATGCTTTTTGAGATTAGCGAATTGGCTGTCAGAGGGTCCACATTTGTATTAGAGAGAGCATTAGATTATGACGTCGGTATGAACGGACTCAAGAGCTATTCCCTTTACCCAACAGATAATTTCGTTTTAAAACTCAACGACAATGCAGGTGGAGAAAAGGAGGTAGAGATGGTCTTGGAAAAACCCCTCGATCGCGAGGAAAAAGAGCAACTGACTTTAACGCTAACAGCCGTCGACGGAGGTGAACCTCACTTGTCAGGGACGGTGCAAATTCATGTCACTGTCTTAGATGTGAATGACAATGCTCCGGTGTTTACGCAGTCAACTTATAAAGCAAGTTTAATGGAAAACTCCCAGAAGGGAACTTCATTGATGACTGTAACAGCCACAGACAGAGATCAAGGCACGAATGGTGTTGTAACATACTCCATTTCCAGTAACACTGAGGGGATTTTGGATTTATTTGAAATTGATGGGACAAGTGGTGAGGTACGTTTGATTGGCAAAATAGATTATGAAATATCAAAACATTATCAGTTAGATGTTAAAGCAAGAGATCAAGGGGGGCTCACTGGCTCATGCAAAATACTATTTGACATTATTGATGTGAATGACAATATTCCAATAATAGATTTAATGTCAACAACACAATCTATTCCGGAAGATTCAACGTTTCAAACAGTTGTTGCTGTTATGAATGTGCACGATGCTGACTCGGATACTAACGGAGAATTTCAATGTTTTTTGAGTGAAAGTTTGACTTTTATCATTGAAAATACATCGAATGGTTTCTATAGCATACGAACAAACGGTGAATTAGACAGAGAGACAGCCTCTGAGCATAATATAACTGTGACCTGCTCTGATGAGGGAGTGCCCTCCCTCTCC
>NW_022287658.1:0-2135 GCF_004355925.1 Anarrhichthys ocellatus | reverse complement strand
GTGTGTGTGTGTGTGTGTGTGTGTGTGTGTAATGCTGTGTTTACACCAAACGGCCCAAACGCGCCGTGACACGCCGGGGACCATTTGTGGTCAAATTTGTGTGAATCGCGCCGGAGAGGGGGCGTGGCTTAACGCCCTGGAAGCCTTTCGACTGTCCGCAATTTATTTCCGCCATCAACCGTGGAAAAAATAAGCTCCATTTCTGCTTAGTACGTGTTGTGGAAGTCCAGATATGAGGAAACTAAACGCCGTCATGTCTGGTTCATAACAGTCCAGAGGAGCTCCGTGGATCTCATCGAGCTGTGTTCACTGTGTCTAGTGAGACACACGTCGGCTGGTTTACTACAGCTGTATGAACACTAAACAAACTGATTTAACGGCAATAAATGGACAAAAAGGGGATTCTGAAATAACTGCGTAATGATGCCAATTGGTAAAAAGTTTGAATTCATGCTTTGTTAGTTCTCTCCGCAAAACGACAAGCAAATAACTTTTAAAATACTTGTTTTCTCAATGGAGCTCGGATGGATCGGTGCTATGCTAAGCTAACATTGTAGCAGCTCCACCAACACTCAACATAACATCACACAGGCGTAAATACGGCAGCGTCTATTCATTGTTTGTACCGTATGGTTTACACACACACATGTATACACATAGTTTGGTCTCTATTGATATGAGGTATCGTAGAGCTCTGGGTGAACACAGACGGCTACAGGATTTATTTCCTGATTCAACAACGGCAGGAAGTCAGTGATGACGGGGGAAGCAACTCAACGCTGATAGGCTATCACGCCGGGGCGTAACGCGAATATTTCGGCAGAGGTGAAAAATTTCAACTCAAGCGTTTGGGGTGCAAATTTGCGTCACTCCAGTCTCATCGCATCTGTGCATAGACTTTGTATGTAATATACTCACGCGAATAATTCGCGCCACATTTGGTCTGAACGCAGCACAAGTGTTTGTGTGTGTGTGTGTGTGTGTGTGTGTGTGTGTGTGTGTGTGTGTGCGTGTGTGCATGTGTGTTTCCCAGCTGATTGTTTTGAACCATTCAGAGAAGTTATAAATCGTTCAGGTACAGACATTAAGACATTAAATATGAACTCATCATTCAATTCCCAACCAATAGGAGCACTGGACTGAACCCCAAACAGAGTGACAGAAGGACGACCCACGACATCAATAATACTGTGATGTCACATCTCAATACTGTGATGTCACGTCTCAAATGAGACATGTTGTGAGATGAGAAGAACAAAAGCACTCCCATGTCTGTGAATATGAAGCTACAGCAAGCAGCTGGTTAACTTAGCTTAGCATAAAGACTGAAAGAAGGTGAAACAGTTAGCTTAGCTTAGCATAAAGAGTGCTACCTTGTGCAGTCGCCCCTCTCCATCTCCCAGGAAGGCGATGGTGTGTCCAGCCTCCGTTGCTGTGGTGACGGCAGTCAGGTGGGTGGTGGAGGTGAAAGTGGGCGTGGCCTGGAGCGGCACAGTGCTGGCGATCGGGTTAGGGGTGTGTTCCCCCCCACAGGGGTACTCTGACAGAGAGTTCTGGTTCAATGTAAACAACAACAAAACATGAGTAGACAACAAGATGAACCTCCATAGGGTACTCTGACAGAGAGACAGACAGGTTCAATGTCAACAACAATATTATTATAATAACCAACATTATTATTATTATAATAACCAACATTATTGTTATTATAATAACCAACATTATTGTTATTATAAACACATAATTCAGGTTGAAAGTTAAAACTAAGAACAGCTGGTAATAAATCAGACCATATGAATGTGTTTAAATTAATATTATTATTAATAAATGAGTGATAGATGTTTGTTTTCTGATAGAAGACACTTCATCTATCACATGAACATGTGTGATATTTTAATATTTTAACTTTTTCTTTCAGCTGCAACTGTGTGTGTATATATATATGTCTGTATATGTGTGTATAAGTGTGTGTGTGTGTGCGTGTGTGTGGTTGAGTGACAGCTGTCTGAAGATAAATCCAGCTGCAGAAGATAACAGCTCTAATCCACACACACATATACACACAGACACTCATATACACACACACATACACAAAGACACATGTACACACACACACACACACACACACACACACA
>NW_022287657.1:0-2136 GCF_004355925.1 Anarrhichthys ocellatus | reverse complement strand
TTGTTGTCTAAACCTAACTGTTGGTGTTGTTGTCTAAACCTAACTGTTGGTGTTGTTGTCTAAACCTAACTGTTGGTGTTGTTGTCTAAACCTAACTGTTGGTTTTGTTGTCTAAACCTAACCGTTGGTTTTGTTGTCTAAACCTAACTGTTGGTTTAGTTGCTGACGGCTTAATTTCAAAGAGTAAAAGAGAGGCCTGTGTTGTGGTTGTATTTGGTTTAATCTGCGTGCAGGAGGAGCTGAACGTGGCGTTGATCCACATAAAGGACGTCTCCAGCAGACAGAAGGAGGTGCAGAAGAGGATGGAACTGTTACCATCAGAAAACAACAAAGACATCATCTCTTTCCCACACAGGTAGGACTGAAACATACATAATATACTATAAACACACAAAACATTATAATCATATTATGGTTCGCTATTGCACTGCTGTTTTTTGTTATTCATATCTAGAGGTTTGCATCCAGAGCTGTTTTTGATCTCCTTAAACAAAAAGCTTTTTGCAAAAATATGTTTTTTTTGTCTTTTGATTTGATCCAAAAGCAGAAAGAGCTCCAGGGCAGATGTGCTGTCAGCATCAGGAGAGGAACACATCTGCCTGCCCGGCCAGTCAGACCTCAGTGTTATCCAACACTTCTTCTCCAGTCTGCCACATGGCAGCTCGCCTCAGAGGAGCACCACGTCCACACACAGTCAGTCTGTCACATCACATCCACCCACCAAAGAAGAAGAAGAAGCTCAGTTTACTCACTTGTTTGTGTGTTTTTGTTACAGCCTCCGTCTCTGAGCAGGAGCCTCAGCAGCAGAGAGGTTGTCGGTCCAAATCTCCAGCGTGGGGAGAGAGGAAGACCAGCAGAGACGACACAGAGACGCCTAACAGCCAGACTGAGAACAGTGAGAAATACACGTGTTCATGCAACTAATGATAAAACTGGACGCTAGATTGACGGTGTTAGGATAGATGATTGACAGGAGTGCTCCTTCCCTGAAACAAGAAACCAAAACACCGTCTTTATTTCAAGCGTTGGAGGGATACCAGAGGTGTATAAATACAGGATTGTTTGCGTAGCTAACTGTCACCCTCGTAAACACTTCCTGGTTGCACCTGATTGGCTCGTTTGGAAACTTTTCCTCTTATGTCACTAATACTTATGTCAATAATGCTGAATCTGTTCCTCATTTTAGATCAACGGTTTAGTTTAAAAAGTTTTCCCAGGAGTTTCAGGAGGTGGTGAGCCTGGTGAGCCAGGCTAGCTGTTTCCCCCCATTTCCAGTCTCTATGCTAAGCTAAGCTAACTTTCGCCCCCAGCTCGGGCTTCAAATTGAACGGACGGATATGAAAGAATTTGATTATTTCCCAAACTGTCAAACTTTTCCTTCACATTTGAACAGAAGTTTAAAGCAAAAATATAGTTTTAGTGAACACAGATGAAATAGTCCGAAAGCCCAAATATCAAAACCCCCAAAAACCATCTCTTCATCTGTTTGAAGTCTAACATCTGGAGGTAAAACTGAACTCGCCATCTGCTGTTGGCTGGTCTTTGATGCCACGCGATATCCCAGTACAGTGAGCGTCATCACCAGTTTAAACTGGTATATCTGTGCTTCTGTGTGTGTGTGTGTGTGTGTGTGTGTGCAGATAAGAGACAGCGAGTGGCTCTGGAGCTGCTGGAGTCGGAGAGAGTTTACGTGTCCCACCTGTCTCTGTTACTGAAGGCCAACATCTCCTTCAACGGGTCCGAAGCTCTGAGCTCCAAAGAAAAACGGTAAGTTTGACAAAAACAGACAAATGAACCAACAATAGATAATAAGGTAATTTAATAGCTTTACTCTGTGGACAGGTCTTTCAAAAACAATATGTACATTTAAGAAGGTGCACTCACTACTTTAAGAAAAGCAGAATGTGTAGAAAACATCTATCCGATAAGTTATGAGCCATAAACCCAATAAATATCACATCGTTTCCATCTTTGTCACCAACATCCATTTACTGCAGGAGAGGCTGCTGATCTAATTTCAGAGCTTACAGTGAGGAGACAACAGCAAATCAACTAATCAAATAACAGCCGGTTGTAAACAGCAGAGAGACTGAGAGGATACTCTCCACACAGCTCACTAATGTAATCACAGCTTCA
>NW_022287656.1:0-2136 GCF_004355925.1 Anarrhichthys ocellatus | reverse complement strand
CAGTAACACACAGTAACACACACAGTAACACACACTAGCACACACAGTAACACACACAGTAACACACACTAACACACACAGTAACACACACAGTAACACACACAGTAACACACAGTAACACACACAGTAACATTAATTGCAGTGAGCTGTTAAACGTCATACTTACAAACATGTATGATACTATTGTGTAATTTAGTGTCACTAACTATAGCATGTATCAGTGTGACGTGTACTTTAAAAGTACTAATCATACTGTTTGTGTACAGAATGAATTGCTGCTTCTTTTCTCTCTTTTCTTCTCTCCTCCTCTCTTTGCATCACTTTCTCTAACTCTGTCATATCATTATGATATCAAAGTATTATAAGTTTAACACATTGATGATCAACATGTTGACTGTAAAACATGAATTCTCTGAACCGTCTGGCACAAACAAACTCTGCTTCTGATTCATAGAGTTCATTATGATTCACTGCTTTATTATTACTCAAAGTTTCCGTCTGTTTGTTTGAATTCTTTCTGTTCTTTCAGAAATTACAACCTGAATCTTTTCTTCCATCACAAGTTTATTTTTTCTGGACACATTTAGCAGATAACGTGTTTTAATCTAATAACAGCCTCCTGCATCTATCTGATGATTGTTTCTGCAGCTCACTTATTATTTTTCTTCTTCTTATGAAGCTGATAAATAGCCGGTGATGGATGTGAGCTCCTCGGCCCCGATAGTCCTCTCCGACCGCTACATGGAAAAGAGAAAGACTATTATTTCTTATCATCTTCTTAACATTATAAGCAGAGGAGTGTTATCAGGGGAGCAGAGAGGAGGTGCTCTGATAGACTGTCACCTCCTCTCCTCCGATAGCATCACACAGAGATGAGAGGGGGAGGACGAGGGAGGCTGAATGACAGAGATATTACCGGTGTGGAAGATTTGAGCGGTGATTTCCTCCATGACAAATGACCCAGCGAGGAGAGGAGGAGGAGGAGGAGGAGGAGGAGGAGGTGTGGACAGCAGACCGTCTGACAGCTCAAATTATAGAAGAAAATATCATTGAATCTTCGCTCTGCACCTGAAACACATCAGTTTACTGAAGAACTGCTGCAGCAGCATGCGACAGGAAACCAAACTTTCACATTAAAAGTTAGCAGCAGCTGTAAAACAGGAAGTCAAACTCTGTCAAAACACAGAAACTTCTGTGACGCAGAAGAAGCCGCTGGAATTCATAGAATTGAAGAATCATGTGACGGTCAAAACACTGTTTATATCTTTGATATATGATAAAGAAAGTCCATATTTATTCATCTCCATGTCAAATAAATGACAGTTATGACTTTAGATGAACAATCTTTACGAGGTAGGAACTGGTAATTACAATTATTCCAGTGTGACCTGAACGCAGCGTTAAAACCAAGTGAATGTTTGAGCCTCAAACATCCAACAACAATCCCATGATGCAACACTTAACTGATGTGAATAACTGATGTTCCAGATGTTCCATCAGTCGGTTCAACAGGAACGTGGTTCTAGAAAGAAGTAGGTGGAAACCTGGGAGGAGCTAAAGCGTCTTTAATTTGATACAATCAACCATAACATAATAATATTATAATATATAATAATAACTTCCTCCCTCAGTGACGGACTTATTAATGTGAACGGCCCTTTTATCAATGTGACGCCATGACTTCACCTTCTGGTGTTATAAAGCTCCTCAAGCCTGTTCTCTCACTCACATAGTGCCTCTGTCTGTCTGTCTGTCTCTCTCTGTCTGTCTGTCTGTCTGTCTGTCTATCTGTCTCTCTCTCTCTGTCTGTCTCTCTGTCTGTCTGTCTCTCTGTCTGTCTCTCTGTCTGTCTGTCTCTCTGTCTGTCTATCTCTCTCTCTGTCTGTCTCTCTGTCTGTCTCTCTCTCTGTCTCTCTCTGTCTGTCTCTCTCTGTCTGTGTCTCTCTCTCTGTCTGTCTGTCTGTCTCTCTGTCTCTCTGTCTGTCTGTCTGTCTCTCTCTCTGTCTGTCTCTCTCTCTGTCTATCTCTCTGTCTGTCTCTCTCTCTCTGTCTCTCTGTCTGTCTGTCTGTCTTTCTCTCTGTCTGTCTCTCTCTCTGTCTCTCTCTCTGTCTGTCTCTCTGTCTGTCTGTCTGTCT
>NW_022287655.1:0-2137 GCF_004355925.1 Anarrhichthys ocellatus | reverse complement strand
GTGTGAACGCGTTAATTAATCAACGCCGACAATTATATTATTGCGCGTTAATGTTTTTTTTTATATATTATGAATAATTATTAAGCATTTTTAACAGAAGAACCGGGCAGCGAGCGGTGAACAGCTGTTTGTGTGGCGTCTCTTCTGATTGGATAAAAGCTCTACTTAAAACAAGCTGCACTGGAAGCAGAGCAACTGAGGAAGACAGTAGCTGTGCAATGAGAAAATAAGATAATGGGAAAATATCTTTATAAATTATAATACATGTAGTGTATTTAAGAACAATTATTAAATTATAAAATAGCTATAACTTTGTTATTCTGTTTAAGGCAGCAGAGAAGGCCTTGCAAGCCCTGATGGCCCACCACTGGTATGTGTACAGTATATATATATATATTTTACATATATTTATAATTACTTACCTGGTATTGCATACATACATAATGTATATAATATATTTACATATTATACACAATTTATAATCAGAAAGTAAAGTATATAAAGTTCTTTATTAGTTCAAAGAAACTTTAACTTCTGTTGCTTCCTGACTCACGTGTCTACTTCTTCGTTGGTATCTCAGCAGGCCTCTCTGTGTCGTCTCTCTGGCTCTTTAGCGCCGCCCTGCCGTTGGCGCCGTTGTACTGCATCATTGTGTGCAGGACCGCCTTCCCTCCGTCTCTATTATCACTTCCTGATGCGTTTCAAACGGCCGCAGAGCGGTCTTGTCAAACAAGTCCAAAGTTGTCGGGAGTCTGGTGGAGGAGAATAAGGAGGAGAAGAAGAACAAGAACAAAGAGAAGAAGGACAAGGAGGAGGAGGAGGATGAACTCAGAGACGAGGCTCCGATCGCGGTGTGAAGTCTGTTCGCTGTTTAAACGGCGCGTTTTGTTGACGCTGCGGTAACAACAGGACTGGAAGCCAGCTAGCTGCTACTGCTAGCTACCACTGCTAGCCACGTTAGCTAGCGAGCTAGCACACGTTACTATTAGAGTTCGCTTGTTGAGGTTCTAGTGAGAGGACTGAGAAGAGGACACAGCTCCAGCGGAAGGACACCATGGAGAACAAGGACAAAGTACAGATGAGGATCCATCCGCGCAGGTAACGTCTGTCTGTCTGTGTGTGTATGCATGTCTGTATCTGTGAGTGTGTGTGTGTGTGTGTGTGTGTGTGTGTGTGTGTGTCTCTCTCTCTCTCTCTCAGTCAGTCAGTCAGTCAATAAATAGCAACTGGCACTGAGTACAAGTAACATTACTGTACTTAAATACAAATTTAAATGTACTTTTACTTAAGTATTCACATTCTCTGCTACTTTATACTTTTACTCTATTTAAATATTACACTTTATACTCTTTATCTGATCGCTTCAGTTACTGAGCAGATCTTAATTATTATATTATATTATATATATATAAATAAACTTATAAGTTATAAAATATAATTATAGTCTAATATGTTCATATAAAATATGTTTGTGTTCCTCATGTGTTCGTGTTCTTCATGTGTTCCTCATGTGTTCCTCATGTGTTCGTGTTCTTCATGTGTTCCTCATGTGTTCGTGTTCTTCATATGTTTGTGTTCTTCATATGTTTGTGTTCTTCATATGTTTGTGTTCTTCATATGTTTGTGTTCCTCATGTGTTCCTCATGTGTTCCTCATGTGTTTGTGTTCCTCGTGTGTTTGTGTTCCTCATGTGTTTGTGTTCCTCATGTGTTTGTGTTCCTCATGTGTTCCTCATGTGTTCCTCATGTGTTCCTCATGTGTTTGTGTTCCTCATGTGTTTGTGTTCTTCATGTGTTCGTGTTCTTCATGTGTTCCTCATGTGTTCGTGTTCTTCATGTGTTCCTCATGTGTTCGTGTTCTTCATGTGTTCCTCATGTGTTCCTCATGTGTTCGTGTTCCTCATGTGTTCGTGTTCTTCATGTGTTCGTGTTCTTCATATGTTCGTGTTCCTCATGTGTTCCTCATGTGTTCGTGTTCTTCATATGTTCGTGTTCTTCATATGTTCGTGTTCCTCGTGTGTTCGTGTTCCTCATGTGTTCCTCATGTGTTCCTCATGTGTTTGTGTTCCTCATGTGTTCCTCATGTGTTCCTGTTCCTCATGTGTTCGTGTTCTTCATGTGTTCCTCATGTGTTCGTG
>NW_022287654.1:0-2139 GCF_004355925.1 Anarrhichthys ocellatus | reverse complement strand
TGTGTGTGTGTGTGTGTGTGTGTGTGTGTGTGTGTGTGTGTTAGCGAGAGAGAGAGAGAGAGAGAGAGAGAGAGAGACACTATGTGAGGGCTCGTGAAATTAAAACCAGTCTCTTTATTCTGGCAGGTATTTTCACAGCACATGTCAGTGGGACGTACTTCTTTCGATTCTCAATGTTCAACAACCTCAGTCCTACTCCCAACTCTGTTGTGAGCCTCATGAAGAACAACGAGCGGCTGGTATCTGTCTGGGACACTTCAGGGACCGACAGCAATGACATGGGCAGCAACGCCGTAGTCATCCCCCTCGAGGAGGGAGACAGCGTGTATGTGCAACTCCTTGTAACCCGGGTGATCTATGATGATGAATGGAAGTACAACACCTTCACTGGTTTTCTGCTCTTTGCAGCATAATCTGCATGGGTCTTCATGCTTTTTGCAGTAAAAGTAATATCTCACGTTCTTCATACTGCTAACTGGTAGCTATGGAAATGCAATCTGCAAAAATGATTGACAGGACAGTGTAATGACGTGCTGTGTCTGGAAACGTAACAGCAATTTGTTTGAGACGTTGTATCAATAATAAACATCAAGCTTTGTCGGCACAATGCCGGTGTCTTTATTTTCCTCTCGTGATGTTTGGATTTCATCATTTGAAACGAGCTTACTTACAGTGTGGTTATTAGTTTTGAGGGTAAAAATGCTATAGAATATAAAATACAGAATAATACCGTAGAACCATCTTCAAACTCGGCAATTTGTTCTCGATTACACTCCTGTATATAGTTTCATGACAGCATCTTGCACAGTGGCGACGCTGTCGTGGTGACGAAATGTGTCCACAGACAGACATATCGCTGTCGCTGCTAACAATAACACTGGTGCCATGAAGGTTATTGTTTGCCATGTATAAAGATCAGACTAGTATTTACACCACTTTCTGTGTACACTACACTAGGGCTGGGCTGCAACTAACGATTATTTTAAAAATCGATTAATCTGGCGATTATTTTTTCGATTAATCGACGAATCGGATATTAATGGGCCAAAAAAGGCGGGTGAATAAAAACGTGTCTTTAGTCTTCCAAACTATACCACCCCTACTTTACTACTGTTATTAACGAGCTAACGCTAACTTGTCATGCTTGTCAAGCTGTCTGTGTTCACCCAGAGCTCTACGATACCTCATGTCAATAGAGACCAAACTATGTGTATAAATGTGTGTGTAAACCATATGGTACAAACAATGAATAGACGCTGCCGTATTTACGTCTAGATGATGTTATTCTGAGTGTTGGTGGAGCTGCTACAATGTTAGCATAGCCTAGCACCGATCCATAAGAGCTCCATTGAGAAGAAAAAGTAGCCTACAAATCGGCATCATTATGTAGTTATTTCGGAGTCCCTTTTTGTCGGTTTATTGCCGTTAAATCACAGCCAAATCAGTTTATTTAGTGTTCATACAGCGACGTGTGGCTTGCTAGACACAGTGAATACACTTCGATAAAATCCACAGAGCTCCTCTGGACAATGTTATGAAACAGACATGACGGCGTTTAGTTTCCCGGGATATCTGTGACTTCCACAACACGTACTAAGCAGAAATAGGTTATTTTTTCCATGGTTAATGGCGGACAGTTGAACGGCTTTCAGGGCGATAAGCCACACCCCCTCTCCGGCGCGTCCTCCAGCCTGAATGAACACAAATAGACCCCGGTGAGACCGGCAGCGCGAATGGCGCTCAACTCAACTTTTTTTTTTATACTCAAACATCTCTGCGACTTATTGAGTGGCGTAATAATCGCGCGACACAACGAATCGATAATGAAATTCGTTGCCAACTCTTTTAATAATCGATTTTTATCGATTTTATCGATTCATTGTTGCAGCCCTACACTACACACATGTACCTTTCAGGACACTGCAGCTATCCTGGTGTGAACGACTCCATATTAAACCATATAGTCTACATATATCTATATGGCCTTGTATACACTTGACGTTACCCTTAGACAGACGTTCTTCAATTCTTCCATTTGATAAAACCACAACACACACGTGGACATCCTGCACCGACTTTGGTTTTACGCCTTGCAATGCGACGATGAGCAAATACATTAATCACCTTGTCCTAGAATTG
>NW_022287653.1:0-2084 GCF_004355925.1 Anarrhichthys ocellatus | reverse complement strand
TGTTGGGAGCCTACCAATGAGGATGAAGGCCAGGCCGATGAAGAAGGTCAGGACGTACCCACGGAGAGGCTCGTTGTTCTTCCCATAACCCTTTGCAAACACACCCAGCCCTGGATAGATGTTGTCCTTACATAGAGCCTACGAGCACAACAGCTTTTATTCATTCATTCATTTGTTATTTCAGTTGTTCAGAAAGAGATTTGATGTTAAAACTGTTTGGGTGGAGATATAGATGCAGACCTAAAGCTTTCTGTTGTTGTTGTTTTTGATCTGCCGTAGTGTAGAGAGTAACGTTTCTTTGGAAATTGAATTTTTACTACAACTGTAATTTCTGCTTTTCATTTGTACACCTCCAACAATCAGTCACGTTGCAGTTCACATTCATGTTTTACCAAAATGTCATAATTTATCCGAACATACATTTTTGTGAAATTGTCATAATTAGCATATGGTCAAACTTGCCAATGGCCAATCTTTCACAGTGACCTCTGACCACCAAATCCTAATAACTTCATCTTTTAGTCCAAGTGGACGTTTGTGCCAAATTTGAAGAAGTTCCCTCAAGGCGTTCCTGAGATCTCGTGTTCACGAGAATGGATGGACGAACGAAAACCATAACGCGTCGGGCCACGGCTATCACCGGCGCAGAGGCATAAAAAAACAAACTATAGATACTCATGAGGGCCGTGAGCTGGTAAGATGACCTTGATTTTATTTTATTTTCTCAAACCAAAATGTATCTCAAATTTATTTGTTTTCTATTAATTAATGATTTTTTTGTTTAGCCATTCACAAAAATACCCATTCGTTACTCATTCAGTCAGTGTTTGGTGATATGAGTGATATGTTATATTTATATTAATGGTCAGAGGTTCTATTCGTGTCTGTGTGAAGTCATGTTGTTGTCGGTTTATCTTGTAATAAAGAAGATTTAATTTCTGACCTGGAAGACTTTGGGCGCGCTGACCAGCGAGGCCAGAGCCGACGACAGAGTGGCTGAAAAAATCCCTGCAGAGATCAGAGGACCGAAGCCCGAGACCAGACTCAGCACCTGGACAACACACACACACACACACACACACACACACACACACACACACACACACACACAGAAGTTGATTGGGTTGTGGGAGGTTCAGGCTCATTAAGAGTCAAGTTCAAGTTTACCAAAACCTGCGACTCCTCCCTTCCTGTTTGTTTGCTGGTACAGGTTCAAGTTCTTCATATGCACAACAATTTAAATCCCTCAAACAAGCTCACTTAATATGTATAGAAGAGAGAAAAAAGATCACGTAAGTGAAAACGAAATAATAGTCTTAACGTAAAAATAGTGAAAGTACACATGACGGATAAAATGTAACAGAAATAAAATATTAAACAAAATAAACAAATGAAGGACTTTTACCCAGGAGACTGCTGTGTCCCATGAAAAACCAAAAGTCTACGTTGAATTATTTTAGCTTTTATTATGTAACTTTATTAACGCCCGTTACATCACAATCGTAGTTATTTTATGTTACAAACATACTTATTTTTAACCCAAACTACAATCTTTTACAAAACCAAATAGTTTGGCTGCGGAAGTAGACCCTGTATGCATGCAACGAGTGGAAACTACGTTTTCTGTGAACGCGGAAGTTTATTTTGAAAAGACACTAAATGCATGTAACGAGCGGAGACTGACACGCCGTCCCTGAGTCCAGAACTGAATGTTATTGTGTATTAACATCATTATTTCTCATAATTTGTACATAGTTTTGTGTCTGGGACAGAATGTGTCACAATATTAGTTATATTATACAAATACTAGGTTATTGGTTAATACCACAATCATTCGCTTTGGACAGTAACTCTAGTGATCTGACACATAACACCATGTTTGTATTACTGACTGAAATGAAGACAAACAGAAACACCTCCCAATGTTATGTGACGTCTGTTCGCATGTGAGAGGACGAGAAACACACACAGACGTTACGTTTGTTTAACAAAGAATTATAATAAAAAAGGGCAAGTGCTTCTGTCTGGAGCAACGTACAATGTCAGCGATATCAGTGTCAGTGAGCTGTGTGTGTGTGTGTGTG
>NW_022287652.1:0-2140 GCF_004355925.1 Anarrhichthys ocellatus | reverse complement strand
GTGTGTGTGTGTGTGTGTGTGTGTGTGTGTATATATATATATATACAAATACACGAGACACAGCTACTAACAGTACAGTGAAAATGTGAATAATGTGAACAAGGATGATAAAACATTTGCAGTCACAGCAGTAAAATAATCAGCATGAAGCATAATTATGTATAATGAGGATTTCTTTGTCTAAACAGTCACATCTATTCAAAGCAGACACCTCTCTGCACACTGCATGTACATGACGTAATATGATCAAATATCTATGACAGGACATTACAATCAGTCTGTAAACCGTGTGTCAATACACGGATGCAGCTGGCTGTGAGCGTGATGTGTGAACGTGTGGAGCTGACACGCTGACAATAGGAGTGGAGGGTGCGTGTGTGTGTGCGTGCGTGTGTGTGTGCGTGCGTGTGTGTGCGTGGGAGAACACCGTGTACATTTCGGTTCCTGAGCAGCAGCAGCCGTGCTGAACCTGATGCTCCAGTCGGAGAGAGAGGCCCCTCGTGACCATACAAGGAGCTGTACTATCACCTCCAACACGTGGCCCCCCGTCGGCCAATCAGAGGGCCCGGCTCGGGTTTCCTGTGGGTGTCAGTGGCAGCAGCGGGTCCAGTCAGACTGGAACCCAGAGAGGTTGTGGCAGTTGGGGAGTGATCGTGTGAAAGCAAGATAAACGGTCACCACCTCCTGAAGCAGAAAACAAACAACACTGAAGACGTGAAAAACAAACAGTTCATAACATAAATATAGAATATTATTACTGTACATACACTGTGTATTGATAGTATTAGAGATCAGATTTATTCAAATATGATGTTTGATCATTCACATAGCAGGGGTGTGTTCAGTGTGGTTTCTGTCTGGTTGTAAAAGTGCTGAGTAAAAATGTTTTTCATAAATCATTGTTACTGCAGTTTAACGGGCGTTCAGGTGACTGGAGATAATAATAGTTAGTTTCCCTCTGCGCTGTTAAAGTCCTCTGTGTTTGACTCATAGAACAGAACCACTTCAAACATTCAATGTTGGAGAACACAACAGATTGAGGATGAATCAAACTATTTGTCTTTTTTTACAAGCATTTTGATCGCAATATATTATTTACGCTCGCTTGCAGTGTTCTTTTGTCTTTGTTGAAAAAGAGTTGATGCGCTAAATGGGATATGAGAACTTCTTTACAGAATAAACTCTGACGTAGAACATTTAACTCACATGTTTCTGCTGACGGTGTCTTTCTGGATTTACATTTAGATTTTCTGTGTCCAGACAGAATGTAACATGATTCTAGCTGACATGAAGGAACAACTAAAACTTTGTTCTAAAGCGTTCTCAAACGTTCTCAAACGTTGTCAAACGTTCTCAAGAGTTCTCAAGCATTCCTACTGACTCTCAAGCGTTCTCAAGTGTTCTCAAGCTTCCCCACATGTTCTAAAGCATTCTCAAGCGCTCTCACGCATTCTCATGGGTTCTCGCGCGTTCCCATACGTTCTAAAGCATTCTCAAGCATTTTCAAGCATCTCACCCGGATGTTGTGACGTAGAAGAACGTCACAGCATCCGGTTTAAAGGTCAGACAGTAGAGCTGCAGTGAGGGGTTCATGGTGCTGGACATGTGTTTCTCATTGTGTAGTTTCCTCAGTGAGTCTGCTTAATAACCATAACGTCATCATCGTCATCGCAGGTTTTTTAGACACAACATGTGAGCGGCCCTTTATTGAATCACAACCTCCCAGCGAGAAGGTTTTTAGTTGCTGTACTGGACCAAGGTGTTCCTGTTAATGTGTCCACGCCCTGTGCAGTGTGTCAACCATCAGCACATCTTGAATAAGGAAGCCAAGAAATAAAATGACACACACTGTCCAACAGCCTCCAGTCCAACGTCCCTTTATATTTGTGTCTCTACAGTGAAAAGTGGATCACAACACGAGGAAGTGAGCTGCCGGTGAACTGGGTCACACACGTCCTCAGTCTTTCATGTTTTCCTGTACGTGAGTCAGCGGAGCCCGCAAGTACAATTCCTGTTTGTCTGCAACAGCAGCTGCTGCTCTCACAGATTCCCTGAACACACCATCACAACATGAACGCCGTGTGTGTGTGTGTGTGTGTGTGTGTGTGTGTGTGTGTGTGTGTGTGTGTGTGTGTGTGTG